>NW_026780413.1:0-36780 GCF_030144855.1 Hypanus sabinus | reverse complement strand
AGGGGAATCTCTGTGTAGATCTGTGTGGTGAGGGGGGCAAGCTCTGGGAAGCGGTGGTGAAGAGGGATCTCTGAGTTTGTGGAGGGGGCAAGCTCTGGGAAGGGTGCGTGAATAGGATCTGTGTTGGTGAGGGTGGGCAAGCTCTGGGATGGGTGGTGAAGAGGGATCTCTGTGTTGGTGAGGAGGGGGGGCAAGCTCTGGGAAGGGTGGTGAAGAGGGAGTCTCTGTGTTGGTGAGGGGGTGCAAGCTCTGGGAGGGAGGTGGTGAAGAGGGATCTCTGTGTTGGTGAGGGGGGGCAATCTCTGGAAGGGTGGTGAAGAGGGATCTCTGTGTTGTTGAGGGGGGGCAAACTCTGGGAAGGGTGGTGAAGAGGGATCTCTGTGTGTTGGTGAGGGGGGCAAGCTGCTGGGAAGGGTGGTGAAGAGGGATCTCTGTGTTGGTGAGGGGGGGGCAATCTCTGGGAAGGGTGGTGAAGAGGGATCTCGGTGTTGTGAGGGGGGGCAAGCTCTGGGAAGGGTGGTGAAGAGGGATCTCTGTGTTGGTGAGGGGGGGCAAACTCTGGGAAGGGTGGTGAAGAGGGATCTCTGTGATGGTGAGGAGGGGGGCAAGCTCAGGGAAGGGTGGTGAAGAGGGATCTGTGTTGGTGAGGGGGGGAAGCTCTGGGAAGGGTGGTGAAGAGGAATCTCTGTGTTCATGAGGGGGGGGCAAGCTCTGGAAGGCTGGTGAAGAGGATCTCTGTGTTGTTGAGGAGGGGGGGGCAAGCTCTGGGAAGGCTGGTGAAGAGTGATCTCTGTGTTGGTGAGGGGGGCAAGCTCTGGAAGGTTGGTGAGGGATCTCTGTGTTGGTGAGGGGGGCAAGCTGGGAAGGGTGGTGAAGAGGGATCTCTGTGTGGTGAGGGGGTCATGCTCTGGGAAGGGTGGTGAAGAGGGATCGGTGTTGGTGAGGGAGGGGCAAGCTCTGGGAAGGGTGGTGAAGAGGGATCTCTGTGTTGATGGGGGGCAAGCTCTGGGAAGGGTGGCTGACGAGGGATCTCTGTGTTGGTGAGGAAGGGGGCAAGCTCTGGGAAGGTGGTGAATTGGGATCTCTGTGTTGGTGAGGGGGGGCAAGCTCTGGGAAGGGTGGTGAGAGGGATCTCTGTGTTGGTGAGGGGGGGCAAGCTCTGCGGAAGGGTGGTGAAGAGGGATCTCTGTGTTGGTGAGGGGGGCAGCTCTGGGAAGGGTGGTGAAGAGGGATCTCTGTGTTGGTGAGGGGGGGGCACGCCTGGGAAGGGTGGTGAAGAGGGATCTCGGTGTTGGGTGAGGAGTGGGGCAAGTTCTGGGAAGGGTGGTGAAGAGGGATCTGTGTTGGTGTGGGGGGCAAGCTCTGGGATGGTGGTGGTGGGATCTCTGTGTTGGTGAGGGGGGCAAGCTTGGGAAGGGTGGTGAAGAGGATCTGTGTTGGTGAGGGGGGGCACGCTGCTGGGAAGGGTGGTGAAGAGGGATCTCTGTGTTGGTGAGGGGGGCAAGTCTGGGAAGGGTGGTGAAGAGGGATCTGTGTTGGTGAGGGGGGCAAGCTCTGGGATGGGTGGTGAAGAGGGATCTCTGTGTTGGTGAGGGGGGGCAAGCTCTGGAAGGGTGGTGAAGAGGGATCTCTGTGTTGGTGAGGGGGGGCAAACTCTGGGAAGGGTGGTGAAGAGGGATCTCTGTGTTGGTGAGGGGGGCAAGCTCTGGGAAGGGTGGTGAAGAGGGATCTCTGTGTTTGTGGAGGGGGCAAGCTCTGGGAAGGGTGGTGAATAGGGATCGTGTGTTGGTGAGGGGGGGCAAGCTCTGGGATGGGTGGTGAAGAGGGATCTCTGTGTTGGTGAGGGGGTGCAAGCTCTGGGAGGGGTGGTGAAGAGGGATCTCTGTGTTGGTGAGGGGGGGCAATCTCTGGGAAGGGTGGTGAAGAGGGATCTCTGTGTTGGTGAGGGGGGGCAAACTCTGGAAGGGTGGTGAAGAGGGATCTCTGTGTTGGTGAGGAGGGGGAGCTGGGAAGGGTGGTATTGTTTGGTCGTCATCAAGAGGATCTCTGTGTTGGTGAGGGGGGGCAATCTCTGGGAAGGGTGGTGAAGAGGGATCTCGGTGTTGCAGAGGGGGTGGCAAGCTCTGGAGGGTGGTGAAGAGGGATCACTGTGTTGGTGAGGGGGGGCAACAGGGAGGGTTGAGAGAGGGATCTGTGTGTGAGAGGGGGGGACGTCTGGAAGGGTGGTGAAGAGGATCTCGGTGTGGTGAGGGGGCAGGTCTGGGTAGGTGGTGAGAGGGGATCTGGAGTTATGAGGGGGGGAGTGGGAAGGGTGGTGAGAGTGACTCTGTGTAGTAGAGGAGGGGGTGGCAAGCTGGAGGTGGTGAGAGGGATCTGTGTTGGTGAGGGGGGGCAGCTCTGGGAAGGGTGGAGGAGGGATCTCTGTGTTGGAGAGGGGGGGCAAGCTCTGGGAAGGGTGGTGAAGAGGGGATCTCTGTGTTGGTGAGGGGTCATGCTCTGGGAAGGGTGGTGAAGAGGGATCTCTGTGTTGGTGAGGGGGGCAGCTCTGGGAAGGGTGGTGAAGAGGGATCTCTGTGTTGGTGAGGGGGGCAGCTCTGGAAGGGTGGTGAAGAGGATCTCGGTGTTGGAGGGGGGGCAAGCTTGGGAAGGGTGGTGAGAGGGCACTCAGAGTTGATGGGGGCAGAGCTGGGAAGGGTGTGAAGGGGAGCTTCTGAGTGTGAGGAGGGGGGCGCTGGGAGGTGGTGCAGGGATCTCAGTGATGGTGGGGGGAAGATGGGGGTGGTGAGAGGGATCTCTGTGTTGGTGAGGGGGGCAGCTCTGGAAGTGTGGTGAAGAGGGATCTCTGTGTTGGTGAGGGGGGCACGCCCTGGGAAGGGTGGTGAAGAGGGATCTCGGTGTTGGTGAGGGGGCAAGCTCTGGGAAGGGTGGTGAAGAGGGATCTCTGTGATGGTGAGGGGGAGACACGCTCTGGGAAGGGTGGTGAAGAGGATCTCGGTGTTGGTGAGGGGGGCAAGCTCTGGGAAGGGTGGTGAAGAGGGATCTCTGTGTTGATGGGGGGCAAGCTCTGGGAAGGGTGGTGAAGAGGGATCTCTGTGTTGGTGAGGGGGTGCAAGCTCTGGGAGGGGTGGTGAAGAGGGATCTCTGTGTTGGTGAGGAGGGGCAAACTCTGGGAAGGGTGGTGAAGAGGGATCTGTGTTGGTGAGGGGGGGCAAGCTCTCTGGGAAGGGTGGTGGAGGGATCTCTGTGTTGGTGAGGGGGGCAAGCTCTGGGAGGGGTTGTGAAGAGGGATCTCTGTGTTGTTGAGGAGGGGGGGCAAGCTCTGGAAGGCTGGTGAAGAGGGATCTCTGTGTTGGTGAGGGGGGGGCAAGCTCTGGGAAGGGTGGTGGAGGGATCTCTGTGTTGGTGGGGGGGGCAAGCTCTGGGAAGGGTGGTGAAGAGGGATCTCTGTGTTGGTGAGGGGGGCAAGCTCTGGGAAGGGTGGTGAAGAGGGATCTCTGTGTTTGTGGAGGGGGCAAGCTCTGGGAAGGGTGTTGAAGAGGGATCTCTGTGTTGATGGGGGCAAGCTCTGGGAAGGGTGGTGAAGAGGGATCTGTGTTGGTGAGGGGGGCAAGCTCTGGGAAGGGTGTTGAAGAGGGATCTCTGTGTTGATGGGGGGCAAGCTCTGGGAAGGGTGGTGAAGAGGGATCTGTGTTGGTGAGGGGGGGCAAGCTCTGGGAAGGGTGGTGAAGAGGGATCTCTGTGTTGGTGAGGGGGTCATGCTCTGGGAAGGGTGGTGAAGAGGGATCTCTGTGTTGGTGAGGGGGGCAAGCTCTGGGAAGGGTGGTGAAGAGGGATCTCTGTGTTGGTGAGGGGGGCAAGCTCTGGGAAGGGTGGTGAAGAGGGATCTCTGTGTTTGTGGGGGCAAGCTCTGGGAAGGGTGGTGAAGAGGGATCTCGGTGTTGGTGAGGGGGGCAAGATCTGGGAAGGGTGGTGAAGTGGGGTCTCTGTGTTGGTGAGGGGGGCAAGCTCTGGGTAGGGTGGTGAAGAGGGATCTCTGTGTTCATGAGGGGGGGCAAGCTCTGGGAAGGGTGGTGAAGAGGGATCTCTGTGTTGTTGAGGGGGGGGGCAAGCTCTGGGAAGGCTGGAGAAGAGGGATCTCTGTGTTGGTGAGGGGGGGCAAGCTCTGGGAAGGGTAGTGAAGAGGGATCTCGGTGTTGGTGAGGGGGGCAAGATCTGGGAAGGGTGGTGAAGTGGGGTCTCTGTGTTGGTGAGGGGGGCAAGCTCTGGGTAGGGTGGTGAAGAGGGATCTCTGTGTTCATGAGGGGGGGCAAGCTCTGGGAAGGGTGGTGAAGAGGGATCTCTGTGTTGTTGAGGGGGGGGCAAGCTCTGGGAAGGCTGGTGAAGAGGGATCTCTGTGTTGGTGAGGGGGGGCAAGCTCTGGGAAGGGTGGTGGAGGGATCTCTGTGTTGGCGAGGGGGGGCAAGCTCTGGGAAGGGTGGTGAAGAGGGATCTCTGTGTTGGTGAGGGGGTCATGCTCTGGGAAGGGTGGTGAAGAGGGATCGGTGTTGGTGAGGGAGGGGCAAGCTCTGGGAAGGGTGGTGAAGAGGGATCTCTGTGTTGGTGAGGGGGGCAAGCTCTGGAAGGTTGGTGAAGAGGGATCTCTGTGTTGAAGGGGGGGCAAGCTCTGGGAAGGGTGGTGAAGAGGGATCTCGGTGTTGGTGAGGGGGGCAAGCTCTGGGAAGGGTGGTGAAGAGGATCTCTGTGTTGGTGAGGGGGGCAAGCTCTGGGAAGGGTGGTGAAGAGGGATCTCTGTGTTGGTGAGGGGGGCAAGCTCTGGGACAGGGTGGTGAAGAGGGATCTCTGTGTTGGTGAGGGGGGCAAGCTCTGGGAAGTGTGGTGAAGAGGGGATCTCTGTGTTGGTGAGGGGGGCAAGCTCTGGGAAGGGTGGTGAAGAGGGATCTCTGTGTTTGTGGGGGCAAGCTCTGGGAAGGGTGGTGAAGAGGGATCTCGGTGTTGGTGAGGGGGGCAAGATCTGGGAAGGGTGGTGAAGTGGGGTCTCTGTGTTGGTGAGGGGGGCAAGCTCTGGGTAGGGTGGTGAAGAGGGATCTCTGTGTTCATGAGGGGGGGCAAGCTCTGGGAAGGGTGGTGAAGAGGGATCTCTGTGTTGTTGAGGGGGGGGGCAAGCTCTGGGAAGGCTGGTGAAGAGGGATCTCTGTGTTGGTGAGGGGGGGCAAGCTCTGGGAAGGGTAGTGAAGAGGGATCTCGGTGTTGGTGAGGGGGGCAAGATCTGGGAAGGGTGGTGAAGTGGGGTCTCTGTGTTGGTGAGGGGGGCAAGCTCTGGGTAGGGTGGTGAAGAGGGATCTCTGTGTTCATGAGGGGGGGCAAGCTCTGGGAAGGGTGGTGAAGAGGGATCTCTGTGTTGTTGAGGGGGGGGCAAGCTCTGGGAAGGCTGGTGAAGAGGGATCTCTGTGTTGGTGAGGGGGGGCAAGCTCTGGGAAGGGTGGTGGAGGGATCTCTGTGTTGGCGAGGGGGGGCAAGCTCTGGGAAGGGCGGTGAAGAGGGATCTCTGTGTTGGTGAGGGGGTCATGCTCTGGGAAGGGTGGTGAAGAGGGATCGGTGTTGGTGAGGGAGGGGCAAGCTCTGGGAAGGGTGGTGAAGAGGGATCTCTGTGTTGGTGAGGGGGGCAAGCTCTGGGAAGGGTGGTGAAGAGGGATCTCTGTGTTGAAGGGGGGGCAAGCTCTGGGAAGGGTGGTGAAGAGGGATCTCGGTGTTGGTAGGGGGGCAAGCTCTGGAAGGGTGGTGAAGAGGGATCTCTGTGTTGGTGAGGGGGCAAGCTCTGGGAAGGGTGGTGAAGAGGGATCTCTGTGTTGGTGAGGGGGGCAAGCTCTGGGAAGGGTGGTGAAGAGGGATCTCTGTGTTGGTGAGGGGGGCAAGCTCTGGGAAGGGTGGTGAAGAGGGATCTCTGTGTTGGTGAGGGGGGCAAGCTCTGGAAGGGTGGTGAAGAGGGATCTCTGTGTTTGTGGAGGGGGCAAGCTCTGGGAAGGGTGGTGAAGAGGGATCTGTGTTGGTGAGGGGGGGCAAGCTCTGGGAAGGGTGGTGAAGAGGGATCTCTGTGTTGGTGAGGAGCGGGGGGCAAGCTCTGGGAAGGGTGGTGAAGAGGGATCTCTGTGTTGATGGGCGGCAAGCTCTGGGAAGGGTGGTGAAGAGGGATCTCTGTGTTGATGGGGGGCAAGCTCTGGGAAGGGTGGTGAAGAGGGATCTCTGTGTTGGTGAGGGGGTGCAAGCTCTGGGGAAGGGTGGTGGAGGGATCTCTGTGTTGGTGAGCGGGGCAAGCTCTGGGAAGGGTGGTGAAGAGGGATCTCTGTGTTGGTGAGGGGGGGGCAAGCTCTGGGAAGGGTGGTGAGAGGGATCTCTGTGATGGTGAGGGGGGGCAAGCTCTGGGAAGGGTGGTGAAGAGGGATCTCTGTGTTGGTGAGGAGGGGGGGCATGCTCTGGGAAGGGTGGTGGAGGGATCTCGGTGTTGGTGAGGGGGGCAAGCTCTGGGAAGGGTGTTGAAGAGGGATCTCCGTGTTGGTGAGGAGGGGGGGCAAGCTCTGGGAAGGCTGGTGAAGAGGGATCTCTGTGTTGGTGAGGGGGTGCAAGCTCTGGGAAGGGTGGTGAAGAGGGATCTCTGTGTTGGTGAGGGGGGGCAAGCTCTGGGAAGGGTGGTGAAAAGGGATCTCTGTGTTGGTGAGGGGGGGCAAACTCGGGGAAGGGTGGTGAAGAGGGATCTCTGTGTTGGTGAGGAGGGGGGGCAAACTCTGGGAAGGGTGGTGAAGAGGGATCTCTGTGTTGGTGAGGGGGTCATGCTCTGGGAAGGGTGGTGAAGAGGGATCGGTGTTGGTGAGGGAGGGGCAAGCTCTGGGAAGGGTGATGAAGAGGGATCTCTGTGTTGATGGGGCAAGCTCTGGGAAGGGTGGTGAAGAGGGATCTCGGTGTTGGTGAGGGGGGCAAGCTCTGGGAAGGGTGGTGGAGGGATCTCTGTGTTGGTGAGGAGGGGGGGCAAGCTCTGGGAAGGCTGGTGAAGAGGGATCTCTGTGAGGAGGGCAAGCTCTGGGAAGGGTGGTGAAGAGGGATCTCTGTGTTGAAGGGGGGGCAAGCTCTGGGAAGGGTGGTTAAGAGGGATCTCGGTGTTGCTGAGGGGGGGGCAAACTCTGGGAAGGGTGGTGAAGAGGGATCTCTGTGTTGGTGAGGGGGGGAAAACTCTGGGAAGGGTGGTGAAGAGGGATCTCTGTGTTGGTGAGGAGGGGGCAAGCTCTGGGAAGGGTGGTGAAGAGGGATCTCTGTGTTGAAGGGGGGGCAAGCTCTGGGAAGGGTGGTGAAGAGGGATCTCGGTGTTGGTGAGGGGGGCAAGATCTGGGAAGGGTGGTGAAGTGGGGTCTCTGTGTTGGTGAGGGGGGCAAGCTCTGGCTAGGGTGGTGAAGAGGGATCTCTGTGTTCATGAGGGGGGGCAAGCTCTGGGAAGGGTGGTGAAGAGGGATCTCTGTGTTGTTGAGGGGGGGGCGCAAGCTCTGGGAAGGCTGGTGAAGAGGGATCTCTGTGTTGGTGAGGGGGGGCAAGCTCTGGGAAGGGTGGTGGAGGGATCTCTGTGTTGGCGAGGGGGTCATGCTCTGGGAAGGGTGGTGAAGAGGGATCGGTGTTGGTGAGGGAGGGGCAAGCTCTGGGAAGGGTGGTGAAGAGGGATCTCTGTGTTGGTGAGGGGGGCAAGCTCTGGGAAGGGTGGTGAAGAGGGATCTCTGTGTTGAAGGGGGGGCAAGCTCTGGGAAGGGAGGTGAAGAGGGATCACGGTGTTGGTGAGGGGGGCAAGCTCTGGGAAGGGTGGTGAAGAGGGATCTCTGTGTTGGTGAGGGGGGCAAGCTCTGGGAAGGGTGGTGAAGAGGGATCTCTGTGTTGGTGAGGGGGGCAAGCTCTGGGAAGGGTGGTGAAGAGGGATCTCTGTGTTGGTGAGGGGGGCAAGCTCTGGGAAGGGTGGTGAAGAGGGATCTCTGTGTTGGTGAGGGGGGCAAGCTCTGGGAAGGGTGGTGAAGAGGGATCTCTGTGTTTGTGGGGGCAAGCTCTGGGAAGGGTGGTGAAGAGGGATCTGTGTTGGTGAGGGGTGGCAAGCTCTGGGAAGGGTGGTGAAGAGGGATCTCTGTGTTGGTGAGGAGCGGGGGCAAGCTCTGGGAAGTGTGGTGAAGAGGGATCTCTGTGTTGATGGGCGGCAAGCTCTGGGAAGGGTGGTGAAGAGGGATCTCTGTGTTGATGGGGGGCAAGCTCTGGGAAGGGTGGTGAAGAGGGATCTCTGTGTTGGTGAGGGGGTGCAAGCTCTGGGAAGGGTGGTGGCGGGATCTCTGTGTTGGTGAGGGGGGCAAGCTCTGGGAAGGGTGGTGAAGAGGGATCTCTGTGTTGGTGAGGGGGGGCAAGCTCTGGGAAGGGTGGTGAAGAGGGATCTCTGTGTTGGTGAGGGGGGGCAAGCTCTGGGAAGGGTGGTGAAGAGGGATCTCTGTGTTGGTGAGGAGGGGGGGCATGCTCTGGGAAGGGTGGTGGAGGGATCTCGGTGTTGGTGAGGGGGGCAAGCTCTGGGAAGGGTGTTGAAGAGGGATCTCTGTGTTGGTGAGGAGGGGGGGCAAGCTCTGGGAAGGCTGGTGAAGAGGGATCTCTGTGTTGGTGAGGGGGTGCAAGCTCTGGGAACGGTGGTGAAGAGGGATCTCTGTTGGTGAGGGGGGGCAAGCTCTGGGAAGGGTGGTGAAAAGGGATCTCTGTGTTGGTGAGGGGGGGCAAACTCTGGGAAGGGTGGTGAAGAGGGATCTCTGTGTTGGTGAGGAGGGGGGGCAAACTCTGGGAAGGGTGGTGAAGAGGGATCTCTGTGTTGGTGAGGGGGTCATGCTCTGGGAAGGGTGGTGAAGAGGGATCGGTGTTGGTGAGGGAGGGGCAAGCTCTGGGAAGGGTGGTGAAGAGGGATCTCTGTGTTGATGGGGCAAGCTCTGGGAAGGGTGGTGAAGAGGGATCTCGGTGTTGGTGAGGGGGGCAAGCTCTGGGAAGGGTGGTGAAGAGGGATCTCTGTGTTGGTGAGGAGGGGGGGCAAGCTCTGGGAAGGCTGGTGAAGAGGGATCTCTGTGAGGAGGGCAAGCTCTGGGAAGGGTGGTGAAGAGGGATCTCTGTGTTGAAGGGGGGGCAAGCTCTGGGAAGGGTGGTGAAGAGGGATCTCGGTGTTGGTGAGGGGGGCAAGCTCTGGGAAGGGTGGTGAAGAGGGATCTCAGTGTTGGTGAGGGGGGCAAGTTCTGGGAAGGGTGGTGAAGAGGGATCTCTGTGTTGGTGAGGGGGGCAAGCTCTGGGAAGGGTGGTGAAGAAGGATCTCTGTGTTGGTGAGGGGGGCAAGCTCTGGGAAGGGTGGTGAAGAGGGATCTCTGTGTTGGTGAGGGGGGCAAGCTCTGGGAAGGGTGGTGAAGAGGGATCTCTGTGTTGGTGAGGAGCGGGGGCAAGCTCTGGGAAGGGTGGTGAAGAGGGATCTCTGTGTTGATGGGGGGCAAGCTCTGGGAAGGGTGGTGAAGAGGGATCTCTGTGTTGATGGGGGGCAAGCTCTGGGAAGGGTGGTGAAGAGGGATCTCTGTGTTGGTGAGGGGGTGCAACCTCTGGGAAGGGTGGTGGAGGGATCTCTGTGTTGGTGAGGTGGGGCAAGCTCTGGGAAGGGTGGTGAAGAGGGATCTGTGTTGGTGAGGAGGGGGGGCAAACTCTGGGAAGTGTGGTGAAGAGGGATCTCTGTGTTGGTGAGGAGGGGGGCAAGCTCTGGGAAGGCTGGTGAAGAGGGATCTCTGTGTTGGTGAGGGGGGGCAAGCTCTGGGAAGGGTGGTGAAGAGGGATCTCGGTGTTGGTGAGGGGGGCATGCTCTGGGAAGGGTGGTGAAGAGGGATCGGTGTTGGTGAGGGAGGGGCAAGCTCTGGGAAGGGTGGTGAAGAGGGATCTCTGTGTTGATGGGGGGCAAGCTCTGGGAAGGGTGGTGAAGAGGGATCTCAGTGTTGGTGAGGGGGGGCACGCTCTGGGAAGGGTGGTGAAGAGGGATCTCTGTGTTGATGGGGGCAAGCTCTGGGAAGGGTGGTGAAGAGGGATCTTAGTGTTGGTGAGGGGGGGCACGCTCTGGGAAGGGTGGTGAAGAGGGATCTCTGTGTTGGTGAGGGTGGCAAGCTCTGGGAAGGGTGGTGAAGCGGGATCTCAGAGTTGGTGAGGGGGGCAAGCTCTGGGAAGGGTGGTGAAGAGGGATCTCTGTGTTGGTGAGGGGGGCAAGCTCTGGGAATGGTGGTGAAGAGGGATCTCTGTGATGGTGAGGGGGGCAAGCTCTGGGAAGGGTGGTGAAGATGGATCTCTGTGTTGGTGAGGGGGGCAAGCTCTGGGAAGGGTGGTGAAGAGGGATCTCTGTGTTTGTGGAGGGGGCAAGCTCTGGGAAGGGTGGTGAAGAGGGATCTCTGTGTTCATGAGGGGGGGCAAGCTCTGGGAAGGGTGGTGAAGAGGGATCTCTGTGTTGTTGAGGAGGGGGGGCAAGCTCTGCGAAGGCTGGTGAAGAGGGATCTCTGTGTTGGTGAGGGGGGGCAAGCTCTGGGAAGGGTGGTGGAGGGATCTCTGTGTTGGTGAGGGGGGGCAAGCTCTGGGAAGGGTGGTGAAGAGGGATCTCTGTGTTGGTGAGGGGGGACAAGCTCTGGGAAGGGTGGTGAAGAGGGATCTCTGTGTTGGTGAGGGGGTCATGCTCTGGGAAGGGTGGTGAAGAGGGATCGGTGTTGGTGAGGGAGGGGCAAGCTCAGGGAAGGGTGGTGAAGAGGGATCTCTGTGTTGATGGGGGGCAAGCTCTGGGAAGGGTGGTGAAGAGGGATCTCTGTGTTGGTGAGGAGGGGGGCAAGCTCTGGGAAGGGTGGTGAAGAGGGGTCTGTGTTGGTGAGGGGGGCAATCTCTGGGTAGGGTGGTGAAGAGGGATCTCTGTGTTCATGAGGGGGGGCAAGCTCTGGGAAGGGTGGTGGAGGGATCTCTGTGTTGGTGAGGGGGGGCAAGCTCTGGGAAGGGTGGTGAAGAGGGATCTCTGTGTTGGTGAGGGGGGCATGCTCTGGGAAGGGTGGTGAAGAGCGTTCGGTGTTGGTGAGGGAGGGGCAAGCTCTGGGAAGGGTGGTGAAGAGGGATCTCTGTCTTGATGGGGGGCAAGCTCTGGGAAGGGTGGTGAAGAGGGATCTCAGTGTTGGTGAGGGGGGGGCACGCTCTGGGAAGGGTGGTGAAGAGGGATCTCTGTGTTGGTGAGGGGGGCAAGCTCTGGGAAGGGTGGTGAAGAGGGATCTCAGAGTTGGTGAGGGGGGCAAGCTCTGGGAAGGGTGGTGAAGAGGGATCTCTGTGTTGGTGAGGGGGGCAAGCTCTGGGAATGGTGGTGAAGAGGGATCTCTGTGATGGTGAGGGGGGCAAGCTCTGGGAAGGGTGGTGAAGAGGGATCTGTGTTGGTGAGGGGAGCAAGCTCTGGGAAGGGTGGTGAAGAGGGATCTCTGTGTTTGTGGAGGGGGCAAGCTCTGGGAAGGGTGGTGAAGAGGGATCTCTGTGTTGGTGAGGGGGGGCAAGCTCTGGGAAGGGTGGTGAAGAGGGATCTCTGTGTTGGTAAGGGGGGCAAGCTCTTGGAAGTGTGGTGAAGAGGGATCTCTGTGTTGGTGAGTGGGGGCACGCTCTGGGAAGGGTGGTGAAGAGGGATTTCTGTGTTGGTGAGGAGTGGGGGCAAGTTCTGGGAAGGGTGGTGAACAGGGATCTCAGTGTTGGTGAGGGGGGCAAGCTCTGGGAAGTGTGGTGAAGAGGGATCTCTGTGTTGGTGAGGGGGGCAAGCTCTGGGAAGGGTGGTGAAGAGGGATCTCTGTGTTGGTGAGGGGGGGCAAGCTCTGGGAAGGGTGGTGAAGAGGGATCTCTGTGTTGGTGAGGGGGGCAAGCTCTGGGAAGGGTGGTGAAGAGGGATCTCTGTGTTTGTGGAGGGGGCAAGCTCTGGGAAGGGTGGTGAAGAGGGATCTGTGTTGGTGAGGGGGGGCAAGCTCTGGGATGGGTGGTGAAGAGGGATCTCTGTGTTGGTGAGGAGGGGGGGCAAGCTCTGGGAAGGGTGGTGAAGAGGGATCTCTGTGTTGATGGGGGGCAAGCTCTGGGAAGTGTGGTGAAGAGGGATCTCTGTGTTGGTGAGGGGGTGCAAGCTCTGGGAGGGGTGGTGAAGAGGGATCTCTGTGTTGGTGAGCGGGGGCAAGCTCTGGGAAGGGTGGTGAAGAGGGATCTCTGTGTTGGTGAGGGTGGGCAAACTCTGGTAAGGGTGGTGAAGAGGGATCTCTGTGTTGGTGAGGAGGGGGGGCAAGCTCTGGGAAGGCTGGTGAAGAGGGATCTCTGTGTTGGTGAGGGGGGGCAATCTCTGGGAAGGGTGGTGAAGAGGGATCTCGGTGTTGCTGAGGGGGGGCAAGCTCTGGGAAGGGTGGTGAAGAGGGATCTCTGTGTTGGTGAGGGGGGGCAAACTCTGGGAAGGTTGGTGAAGAGGGATCTCTGTGTTGGTGAGGAGGGGGGCAAACTCTGGGAAGGGTGGTGAAGAGGGATCTGTGTTGGTGAGGGGGGGCAAGCTCTGGGAAGGGTGGTGAAGAGGAATCGGTGTTGGTGAGTGGGGCAAGATCTGGGAAGGGTGGTGAAGAGGGATCTCTGTGTTGTTGAGGAGGGGGGGCAAGCTCTGCGAAGGCTGGTGAAGAGGGATCTCTGTGTTGGTGAGGGGGGGCAAGCTCTGGGAAGGGTGGTGGAGGGATCTCTGTGTTGGTGAGGGGGGGCAAGCTCTGGGAAGGGTGGTGAAGAGGGATCTCTGTGTTGGTGAGGGGGGACAAGCTCTGGGAAGGGTGGTGAAGAGGGATCTCTGTGTTGGTGAGGGGGTCATGCTCTGGGAAGGGTGGTGAAGAGGGATCGGTTGGTGAGGGAGGGGCAAGCTCTGGGAAGGGTGGTGAAGAGGGATCTCTGTGTTGATGGGGGGCAAGCTCTGGGAAGGGTGGTGAAGAGGGGTCTGTGTTGGTGAGGGGGGCAATCTCTGGGTAGGGTGGTGAAGAGGGATCTCTGTGTTCATGAGGGGGGGCAAGCTCTGGGAAGGGTGGTGAAGAGGGATCTCTGTGTTGGTGAGGGGGGGCAAGCTCTGGGAAGGGTGGTGAAGAGTGATCTCTGTGTTGGTGAGGGGGGCATGCTCTGGGAAGGGTGGTGAAGAGCGTTCGGTGTTGGTGAGGGAGGGGCAAGCTCTGGGAAGGGTGGTGAAGAGGGATCTCTGTCTTGATGGGGGGCAAGCTCTGGGAAGGGTGGTGAAGAGGGATCTCAGTGTTGGTGAGGGGGGGGCACGCTCTGGGAAGGGTGGTGAAGAGGGATCTCTGTGTTGGTGAGGGGGGCAAGCTCTGGGAAGGGTGGTGAAGAGGGATCTCAGAGTTGGTGAGGGGGGCAAGCTCTGGGAAGGGTGGTGAAGAGGGATCTCTGTGTTGGTGAGGGGGGCAAGCTCTGGGAATGGTGGTGAAGAGGGATCTCTGTGATGGTGACGGGGGCAAGCTCTGGGAAGGGTGGTGAAGAGGGATCTCTGTGTTGGTGAGGGGGGCAAGCTCTGGGAAGGGTGGTGAAGAGGGATCTCTGTGTTTGTGGAGGGGGCAAGCTCTGGGAAGGGTGGTGAAGAGGGATCTCTGTGTTCATGAGGGGGGGCAAGCTCTGGGAAGGGTGGTGAAGAGGGATCTCTGTGTTGTTGAGGAGGGGGGGCAAGCTCTGCGAAGGCTGGTGAAGAGGGATCTCTGTGTTGGTGAGGGGGGGCAAGCTCTGGGAAGGGTGGTGGAGGGATCTCTGTGTTGGTGAGGGGGGGCAAGCTCTGGGAAGTGTGGTGAAGAGGGATCTCTGTGTTGGTGAGGGGGGACAAGCTCTGGGAAGGGTGGTGAAGAGGGATCTCTGTGTTGGTGAGGGGGTCATGCTCTGGGAAGGGTGGTGAAGAGGGATCGGTGTTGGTGAGGGAGGGGCAAGCTCTGGGAAGGGTGGTGAAGAGGGATCTCTGTGTTGATGGGGGGCAAGCTCTGGGAAGGGTGGTGAAGAGGGATCTCAGTGTTGGTGAGGGGGGGCACGCTCTGGGAAGGGTGGTGAAGATGGATCTCGGTGTTGGTGAGGGGGGCAAGCTCTGGGAAGGGTGGTGAAGAGGGATCTCTGTGTTGGTGAGGAAGGGGGGCAAGCTCTGGGAAGGCTGGTGAAGAGGGATCTCTGTGTTGGTGAGGGGGGGCAAGCTCTGGGAAGGGTGGTGAAGAGGGATCTCTGTGTTGGTAAGGGGGGCAAGCTCTTGGAAGTGTGGTGAAGAGGGATCTCTGTGTTGGTGAGTGGGGGCATGCTCTGGGAAGGGTGGTGAAGAGGGATTTCTGTGTTGGTGAGGAGTGGGGGCAAGTTCTGGGAAGGGTGGTGAAGAGGGATCTCAGTGTTGGTGAGGGGGCAAGCTCTGGGAAGTGTGGTGAAGAGGGATCTCTGTGTTGGTGAGGGGGGCAAGCTCTGGGAAGGGTGGTGAAGAGGGATCTCTGTGTTGGTGAGGGGGGCAAGCTCTGGGAAGGGTGGTGAAGAGGGATCTCTGTGTTGGTGAGGGGGGCAAGCTCTGGGAAGGGTGGTGAAGAGGGATCTCTGTGTTTGTGGAGGGGGCAAGCTCTGGGAAGGGTGGTGAAGAGGGATCTGTGTTGGTGAGGGCGGGCAAGCTCTGGGATGGGTGGTGAAGAGGGATCTCTGTGTTGGTGAGGAGGGGGGGCAAGCTCTGGGAAGGGTGGTGAAGAGGGATCTCTGTGTTGATGGGGGGCAAGCTCTGGGAAGTGTGGTGAAGAGGGATCTCTGTGTTGGTGAGGGGGTGCAAGCTCTGGGAGGGGTGGTGAAGAGGGATCTCTGTGTTGGTGAGGGGGGGCAAGCTCTGGGAAGGGTGGTGAAGAGGGATCTCTGTGTTGGTGAGGGTGGGCAAACTCTGGTAAGGGTGGTGAAGAGGGATCTCTGTGTTGGTGAGGAGGGGGGGCAAGCTCTGGGAAGGCTGGTGAAGAGGGATCTCTGTGTTGGTGAGGGGGGGCAATCTCTGGGAAGGGTGGTGAAGAGGGATCTCGGTGTTGCTGAGGGGGGGCAAGCTCTGGGAAGGGTGGTGAAGAGGGATCTCTGTGTTGGTGAGGGGGGGCAAACTCTGGGAAGGTTGGTGAAGAGGGATCTCTGTGTTGGTGAGGAGGGGGGCAAACTCTGGGAAGGGTGGTGAAGAGGGATCTGTGTTGGTGAGGGGGGGCAAGCTCTGGGAAGGGTGGTGAAGAGGAATCGGTGTTGGTGAGTGGGGCAAGATCTGGGAAGGGTGTTGAAGTGGGGTCTCTGTGTTGGTGAGGGGGGCAAGCTCTGGGTAGGGTGGTGAAGAGGGATCTCTGTGTTGGTGAGGGGGGCAAGATCTGGGAAGGGTGTTGAAGTGGGGTCTCTGTGTTGGTGAGGGGGGCAAGCTCTGGGTAGGGTGGTGAAGAGGGATCTCTGTGTTCATGAGGGGGGGCAAACTCTGGGAAGGGTGGTGAAGAGGGATCTCTGTGTTGTTGAGGAGGGGGGGGCAAGCTCTGGGAAGGCTGGTGAAGAGGGATCTCTGTGTTGGTGAGGGGGGGCAAGCTCTGGGAAGGGTGGTGGAGGGATCTCTGTGTTGGTGAGGGGGGCAAGCTCTGGGAAGGGTGGTGAAGAGGGATCTCTGTGTTGGTGAGGGGGTCATGCTCTGGGAAGGGTGGTGAAGAGGGATCGGTGTTGGTGAGGGAGGGGCAAGCTCTGGGAAGGGTGTTGAAGAGGGATCTCTGTGTTGATGGGGGGCATGCTCTGGGAAGGGTGGTGAAGAGGGATCTCTGTGTTGGTGAGGAAGGGGGGCAAGCTCTGGGAAGGCTGGTGAAGAGGGATCTCTGTGTTGGTGAGGAAGCGGGGCAAGCTCTGGGAAGGGTGGTGAAGAGGGATCTCTGTGTTGGTGAGGAAGGGGGCAATCTCTGGGAAGGGTGGTGAAGAGGGATCTCTGTGTTGGTGAGGAAGCGGGGCAAGCTCTGGGAAGGGTGGTGAAGAGGGATCTCTGTGTTGGTGAGGGGGGGGCACGCTCTGGGAAGGGTCGTGAAGAGGGATCTCGGTGTTGGTGAGGGGGGCAAGCACTGGGAAGGGTGGTGAAGAGGGATCTCTGTGTTGGTGAGGAGTGGGGGCAAGTTCTGGGAAGGGTGGTGAAGAGGGATCTCTGTGTTGGTGAGGGGGGGCAAGCTCTGGGAAGGGTGGTGAAGAGGGATCTCTGTGTTGGTGAGGGGGAGACACGCTCTGGGAAGGCTGGTGAAGAGGGATCTCTGTGTTGAAGGGGGGGCAAGCTCTGGGAAGGGTGCTGAAGAGGGATCTCGGTGTTGGTGATGGGGGCAAGCTCTGGGAAGGGTGGTGAAGAGGGATCTCTGTGTTGGTGAGGAGGGGGGGCAAGTTCTGGGAAGGGTGGTGAAGAGGGATCTCTGTGTTGGTGAGGGGGAGACACGCTCTGGGAAGGGTGGTGAAGAGGGATCTCTGTGTTGAAGGGGGGGCAAGCTCTGGGAAGGGTGGTGAAGAGAGATCTCTGTGTTGGTGAGGGGGAGACACGCTCTGGGAAGGCTGGTGAAGAGGGATCTCTGTGTTGAAGGGGGGGCAAGCTCTGGGAAGGGTGCTGAAGAGGGATCTCGGTGTTGGTGAGGGGGGCAAGCTCTGGGAAGGGTGGTGAAGTGGGATCTCTGTGTTGGTGAGGGGGGCAAGCTCTGGGAAGGGTGGTGAAGAGGGATCTCGGTGTTGGTGAGTGGGGCAAGCTCTGGGAAGGGTGGTGAAGAGGGATCTCAGTGTTGGTGAGGGGGGCAAGCTCTGGGAAGGGTGGTGGTGGGATCTCTGTGTTGGTGAGGGGGGCAAGCTCTGGGAAGGGTGGTGAAGAGGGATCTCTGTGTTGGTGAGGGGGGGCACGCTCTGGGAAGGGTGGTGAAGAGGGATCTCGGTGTTGGTGAGGGGGGGCAAGCTCTGGGAAGGGTGGTGAAGAGGGATCTCTGTGTTGGTGAGGGGGGCAAGCTCTGGGAAGGGTGGTGAAGAGGGATCTCTGTGATGGTGAGGGGGGCAAGCTCTGGGAAGGGTGGTGAAGAGGGATCTCTGTGTTGGTGAGGGGGGCAAGCTCTGGGAAGGGTGGTGGATCTCTGTGTTTGTGGAGGGGGCAAGCTCTGGGAAGGGTGGTGAAGAGGGATCTCTGTGTTGATGGGGGGCAAGCTCTGGGAAGGGTGGTGAAGAGGGATCTGTGTTGGTGAGGGGGGGCAAGCTCTGGGAAGGGTGGTGAAGAGGGATCTCTGTGTTGGTGAGGAGGGGGGGCAAGCTCTGGGAAGGGTGGTGAAGATGGATCTCTGTGTTGGTGAGGGGGGCAAGCTCTGGGAAGGGTGGTGAAGAGGGATCTCTGCGTTGGTGAGGGGGGGCAAACTCTGGGAAGACTGGTGAAGAGGGATCTCTGTGTTGGTGAGGGGGGGGGTAATCTCTGGGAAGGGTGGTGAAGAGGGATCTCGGTGTTGGTGAGTGGGGCAAGCTCTGGGAAGGGTGGTGAAGAGGGATCTCAGTGTTGGTGAGGGGGGCAAGCTCTGGGAAGGGTGGTGGTGGGATCTCTGTGTTGGTGAGGGGGGCAAGCTCTGGGAAGGGTGGTGAAGAGGGATCTCTGTGTTGGTGAGGGGGGGCACGCTCTGGGAAGGGTGGTGAAGAGGGATCTCGGTGTTGGTGAGGGGGGGCAAGCTCTGGGAAGGGTGGTGAAGAGGGATCTCTGTGTTGGTGAGGGGGGCAAGCTCTGGGAAGGGTGGTGAAGAGGGATCTCTGTGATGGTGAGGGGGGCAAGCTCTGGGAAGGGTGGTGAAGAGGGATCTCTGTGTTGGTGAGGGGGGCAAGCTCTGGGAAGGGTGGTGGATCTCTGTGTTTGTGGAGGGGGCAAGCTCTGGGAAGGGTGGTGAAGAGGGATCTCTGTGTTGATGGGGGGCAAGCTCTGGGAAGGGTGGTGAAGAGGGATCTGTGTTGGTGAGGGGGGGCAAGCTCTGGGAAGGGTGGTGAAGAGGGATCTCTGTGTTGGTGAGGAGGGGGGGCAAGCTCTGGGAAGGGTGGTGAAGAGGGATCTCTGTGTTGGTGAGGGGGGCAAGCTCTGGGAAGGGTGGTGAAGAGGGATCTCTGCGTTGGTGAGGGGGGGCAAACTCTGGGAAGACTGGTGAAGAGGGATCTCTGTTGGTGAGGGGGGGGGTAATCTCTGGGAAGGGTGGTGAAGAGGGATCTCGGTGTTGGTGTGGGGGGGCACGCTCTGGGAAGGGTGGTGAAGAGGGATCTCGGTGTTGGTGAGGGGGGGCAAACTCTTGGAAGGGTGGTGAAGAGGGATCTGTGTTGGTGAGGGGGGGCACGCTCTGGGAAGGGTGGTGAAGAGGGATCTCTGTGTTGGTGAGGGGGGCACGCTCTGGGAAGGGTGGTGAAGAGGGATCTCGGTGTTGGTGAGGGGGGGCAAACTCTTGGAAGGGTGGTGAAGAGGGATCTGTGTTGGTGAGGGGGGGCACGCTCTGGGAAGGGTGGTGAAGAGGGATCTCTTGTGTTGGTGAGGGGGGCAAGCTCTGGGAAGGGTGGTGAAGAGGGATCTCTGTGTTGGTGAGGGGGGCAAGCTCTGGGAATGGTGGTGAAGAGGGATCTCTGTGATGGTGAGGGGGGCAAGCTCTGGGAAGGGTGGTGAAGAGGGATCTCTGTGTTGGTGAGGGGGGGCAAGCTCTGGGAAGGGTGGTGGAGGGATCTCTGTGTTGGTGAGGGGGGGCAAGCTCTGGGAAGGGTGGTGGAGGGATCTCTGTGTTGGTGAGGGGGGGCAAGCTCTGGGAAGGGTGGTGAAGAGGGATCTCTGTGTTGGTGAGGGGGTCATGCTCTGGGAAGGGTGGTGAAGAGGGATCGGTGTTGGTGAGGGAGGGGCAAGCTCTGGGAAGGGTGGTGAAGAGGGATCTCTGTGTTGATGGGGGGCAAGCTCTGGGAAGGGTGGTGAAGAGGGATCTCAGTGTTGGTGAGGGGGGGCACGCTCTGGGAAGGGTGGTGAAGAGGGATCTCGGTGTTGGTGAGGGGGGCAAGCTCTGGGAAGGGTGGTGAAGAGGGATCTCTGTGTTGGTGAGGAAGGGGGGCAAGCTCTGGGAAGGCTGGTGAAGAGGGATCTCTGTGTTGGTGAGGGGGGGCAAGCTCTGGGAAGGGTGGTGAAGAGGGATCTCTGTTTGTGAGGGGGGCAAACTCTGGGAAGGGTGGTGAAGAGGGATCTCTGTGTTGGTGAGTGGGGGCACGCTCTGGGAAGGGTGGTGAAGAGGGATCTGTGTTGGTGAGGGGGGCAAGCTCTGGGTAGGGTGGTGAAGAGGGATCTCTGTGTTCATGAGGGGGGCAAGCTCTGGGAAGGGTGGTGAAGAGGGATCTCTGTGTTGTTGAGGAGGGGGGGGCAAGCTCTGGGAAGGCTGGTGAAGAGGGATCTCTGTGTTGGTGAGGGGGGGCAAGCTCTGGGAAGGGTGGTGGAGGGATCTCTGTGTTGGTGAGGGGGGGCAAGCTCTGGGAAGGGTGGTGAAGTGGGATCTCTGTGTTGGTGAGGGGGTCATGCTCTGGGAAGGGTGGTGAAGAGGGATCTCAGTGTTGGTGAGGGGGGGCACGCTCTGGGAAGGGTGGTGAAGAGGGATCTCGGTGTTGGTGAGGGGGGCAAGCTCTGGGAAGGGTGGTGAAGAGGGATCTCTGTGTTGGTGAGGAAGGGGGGCAAGCTCTGGGAAGGCTGGTGAAGAGGGATCTCTGTGTTGGTGAGGGGGGGCAAGCTCTGGGAAGGGTGGTGAAGAGGGATCTCTGTGTTGGTGAGGGGGGCAAGCTCTGGGAAGGGTGGTGAAGAGGGATCTCTGTGTTGGTGAGTGGGGGCACGCTCTGGGAAGGATGGTGAAGAGGGATCTGTGTTGGTGAGGGGGGGCAAGCTCTGGGAAGGGTGGTGAAGAGGAATCGGTGTTGGTGAGGGGGGCAAGATCTGGGAAGGGTGTTGAAGTGGGGTCTCTGTGTTGGTGAGGGGGGCAAGCTCTGGGTAGGGTGGTGAAGAGGGATCTCTGTGTTCATGAGGGGGGGCAAGCTCTGGGAAGGGTGGTGAAGAGGAATCTCTGTGTTGTTGAGGAGGGGGGGGCAAACTCTGGGAAGGCTGGTGAAGAGGGATCTCTGTGTTGGTGAGGGGGGGCAAACTCTGGGAAGGGTGGTGGAGGGATCTCTGTGCTGGTGAGGGAGGGGCAAGCTCTGGGAAGGGTGGTGAAGAGGGATCTCTGTGTTGATGGGGGGCAAGCTCTGGGAAGGCTGGTGAAGAGGGATCTCTGTGTTGGTGAGGAGGGGGGGCAAGCTCTGGGAAGGGTGGTGAAGAGGGATCTCTGTGTTGGTGAGGGGGTGCAAGCTCTGGGAGGGGTGGTGAAGAGGGATCTCTGTGTTGGTGAGGGGGGGCAAGCTCTGGGAAGGGTGGTGAAGAGGGATCTCTGTGTTGGTGAGGGGGGGCAAACTCTGGGAAGGGTGGTGAAGAGGGATCTCTGTGTTGGTGAGGAGCGGGGGCAAGCTCTGGGAAGGCTGGTGAAGAGGGATCTCTGTGTTGGTGAGGAGGGGGGGGCAAGCTCTGGGAAGGCTGGTGAAGAGGGATCTCTGTGTTGGTGAGGGGGGGCAAGCTCTGGGAAGGGTGGTGGAGGGATCTCTGTGTTGGTGAGGGGGGCAAGCTCTGGGAAGGGTGGTGAAGAGGGATCTCTGTGTTGGTGAGGGGGTCATGCTCTGGGAAGGGTGGTGAAGAGGGATCGGTGTTGGTGAGGGAGGGGCAAGCTCTGGGAAGGGTGTTGAAGAGGGATCTCTGTGTTGATGGGGGGCAAGCTCTGGGAAGGGTGGTGAAGAGGGATCTCTGTGTTGGTGAGGGGGGGGCACGCTCTGGGAAGGGTCGTGAAGAGGGATCTCGGTGTTGGTGAGGGGGGCAAGCTCTGGGAAGGGTGGTGAAGAGGGATCTCTGTGTTGGTGAGGGGGGCAAGTGCTGGGAAGGGTGGTGAAGAGGGATCTCTGTGTTGGTGAGGGGGAGACACGCTCTGGGAAGGGTGGTGAAGAGGGATCTCTGTGTTGAAGGGGGGGCAAGCTCTGGGAAGGGTGCTGAAGAGGGATCTCGGTGTTGGTGAGGGGGGCAAGCTCTGGGAAGGGTGGTGAAGAGGGATCTCTGTGTTGGTGAGGGGGGCAAGCTCTGGGAAGGGTGGTGAAGAGGGATCTCGGTGTTGGTGAGTGGGGCAAGCTCTGGGAAGGGTGGTGAAGAGGGATCTCTGTGTTGGTGAGGGGGGCAAGCTCTGGGAAGGGTGGTGGTGGGATCTCTGTGTTGGTGAGGGGGGCAAGCTCTGGGAAGGGTGGTGAAGAGGGATCTCTGTGTTGGTGAGGGGGGGCACGCTCTGGGAAGGGTGGTGAATAGGGATCTCGGTGTTGGTGAGGGGGGGCAAGCTCTGGGAAGGGTGGTGAAGAGGGATCTCTGTGTTGGTGAGGGGGGCAAGCTCTGGGAAGGGTGGTGAAGAGGGATCTCTGTGATGGTGAGGGGGGCAAGCTCTGGGAAGGGTGGTGAAGAGGGATCTCTGTGTTGGTGAGGGGGGCAAGCTCTGGGAAGGGTGGTGGATCTCTGTGTTTGTGGAGGGGGCAAGCTCTGGGAAGGGTGGTGAAGAGGGATCTCTGTGTTGATGGGGGGCAAGCTCTGGGAAGGGTGGTGAAGAGGGATCTGTGTTGGTGAGGGGGGGCAAGCTCTGGGAAGGGTGGTGAAGAGGGATCTCTGTGTTGGTGAGGAGGGGGGGCAAGCTCTGGGAAGGGTGGTGAAGAGGGATCTCTGTGTTGATGGGGGGCAAGCTCTGGGAATGGTGGTGAAGAGGGATCTCTGTGTTGGTGAGGGGGTGCAAGCTCTGGGAGGGGTGGTGAAGAGGGATCTCTGTGTTGGTGAGGGGGGCAAGCTCTGGGAAGGGTGGTGAAGAGGGATCTCTGCGTTGGTGAGGGGGGGCAAACTCTGGGAAGACTGGTGAAGAGGGATCTCTGTGTTGGTGAGGGGGGGTAATCTCTGGGAAGGGTGGTGAAGAGGGATCTCGGTGTTGGTGTGGGGGGGCACGCTCTGGGAAGGGTGGTGAAGAGGGATCTCGGTGTTGGTGAGGGGGGGCAAACTCTTGGAAGGGTGGTGAAGAGGGATCTGTGTTGGTGAGGGGGGGCACGCTCTGGGAAGGGTGGTGAAGAGGGATCTCTGTGTTGGTGAGGGGGGCAAGCTCTGGGAAGGGTGGTGAAGAGGGATCTCAGAGTTGGTGAGGGGGGCAAGCTCTGGGAAGGGTGGTGAAGAGGGATCTCTGTGTTGGTGAGGGGGGCAAGCTCTGGGAATGGTGGTGAAGAGGGATCTCTGTGATGGTGAGGGGGGCAAGCTCTGGGAAGGGTGGTGAAGAGGGATCTCTGTGTTGGTGAGGGGGGCAAGCTCTGGGAAGGGTGGTGAAGAGGGATCTCTGTGTTTGTGGAGGGGGCAAGCTCTGGGAAGGGTGGTGAAGAGGGATCTCTGTGTTCATGAGGGGGGGCAAGCTCTGGGAAGGGTGGTGAAGAGGGATCTCTGTGTTGTTGAGGAGGGGGGGCAAGCTCTGGGAAGGCTGGTGAAGAGGGATCTCTGTGTTGGTGAGGGGGGGCAAGCTCTGGGAAGGGTGGTGGAGGGATCTCTGTGTTGGTGAGGGGGGGCAAGCTCTGGGAAGGGTGGTGGAGGGATCTCTGTGTTGGTGAGGGGGGCAAGCTCTGGGAAGGGTGGTGAAGAGGGATCTCTGTGTTGGTGAGGGGGTCATGCTCTGGGAAGGGTGGTGAAGAGGGATCGGTGTTGGTGAGGGAGGGGCAAGCTCTGGGAAGGGTGTTGAAGAGGGATCTCTGTGTTGATGGGGGGCAAGCTCTGGGAAGGGTGGTGAAGAGGGATCTCACTGTTGGTGAGGGGGGGCACGCTCTGGGAAGGGTGGTGAAGAGGGATCTCGGTGTTGGTGAGGGGGGCAAGCTCTGGGAAGGGTGGTGAAGAGGGATCTCTGTGTTGGTGAGGAAGGGGGGCAAGCTCTGGGAAGGCTGGTGAAGAGGGATCTCTGTGTTGGTGAGGGGGGGCAAGCTCTGGGAAGGGTGGTGAAGAGGGATCTCTGTGTTGGTGAGGGGGGCAAGCTCTGGGAATGGTGGTGAAGAGGGATCTCTGTGATGGTGAGGGGGGCAAGCTCTGGGAAGGGTGGTGAAGAGGGATCTCTGTGTTGGTGAGGGGGGCAAGCTCTGGGAAGGGTGGTGAAGAGGGATCTCTGTGTTTGTGGAGGGGGCAAGCTCTGGGAAGGGTGGTGAAGAGGGATCTCTGTGTTCATGAGGGGGGGCAAGCTCTGGGAAGGGTGGTGAAGAGGGATCTCTGTGTTGTTGAGGAGGGGGGGCAAGCTCTGGGAAGGCTGGTGAAGAGGGATCTCCGTGTTGGTGAGGGGGGGCAAGCTCTGGGAAGGGTGGTGGAGGGATCTCTGTGTTGGTGAGGGGGGGCTAGCTCTGGGAAGGGTGGTGGAGGGATCTCTGTGTTGGTGAGGGGGGCAAGCTCTGGGAAGGGTGGTGAAGAGGGATCTCTGTGTTGGTGAGGGGGTCATGCTCTGGGAAGGGTGGTGAAGAGGGATCGGTGTTGGTGAGGGAGGGGCAAGCTCTGGGAAGGGTGTTGAAGAGGGATCTCTGTGTTGATGGGGGGCAAGCTCTGGGAAGGGTGGTGAAGAGGGATCTCTGTGTTGTTGAGGAGGGGGGGGCAAGCTCTGGGAAGGCTGGTGAAGAGGGATCTCTGTGTTGGTGAGGGGGGGCAAGCTCTGGGAAGGGTGGTGGAGGGATCTCTGTGTTGGTGAGGGGGGGGCACGCTCTGGGAAGGGTGGTGAAGAGGGATCTCGGTGTTGGTGAGGGGGGCAAGCTCTGGGAAGGGTGGTGAAGAGGGATCTCTGTGTTGGTGAGGAGTGGGGGCAAGTTCTGGGAAGGGTGGTGAAGAGGGATCTCTGTGTTGGTGAGGGGGAGACTCGCTCTGGGAAGGGTGGTGAAGAGGGATCTCTGTGTTGGTGAGGGGGAGACACGCTCTGGGAAGGGTGGTGAAGAGGGATCTCTGTGTTGAAGGGGGGGCAAGCTCTGGGAAGGGTGGTGAAGAGGGATCTCGGTGGGTGTGGGGGGGCACGCTCTGGGAAGGGTGGTGAAGAGGGATCTCGGTGTTGGTGAGGGGGGGCAAACTCTTGGAAGGGTGGTGAAGAGGGATCTGTGTTGGTGAGGGGGGGGCACGCTCTGTGAACGGTGGTGAAGAGGGATCTGTGTTGGTGAGGGGGGGCAAGCTCTGGGAAGGGTGGTGAAGAGGGATCTCTGTGTTGGTGAGGGGGGCAAGCTCTGGGAAGGGTGGTGAAGAGGGATCTCAGAGTTGGTGAGGGGGGCAAGCTCTGGGAAGGGTGGTGAAGAGGGATCTCTGTGTTGGTGAGGGGGGCAAGCTCTGGGAATGGTGGTGAAGAGGGATCTCTGTGATGGTGAGGGGGGCAAGCTCTGGGAAGGGTGGTGAAGAGGGATCTCTGTGTTGGTGAGGGGGGCAAGCTCTGGGAAGGGTGGTGAAGAGGGATCTCTGTGTTTGTGGAGGGGGCAAGCTCTGGGAAGGGTGGTGAAGAGGGATCTCTGTGTTCATGAGGGGGGGCAAGCTCTGGGAAGGGTGGTGAAGAGGGATCTCTGTGTTGTTGAAGAGGGGGGGCAAGCTCTGGGAAGGCTGGTGAAGAGGGATCTCTGTGTTGGTGAGGGGGGGCAAGCTCTGGGAAGGGTGGTGGAGGGATCTCTGTGTTGGTGAGGGGGGGCAAGCTCTGGGAAGGGTGGTGAAGAGGGATCTCTGTGTTGGTGAGGGGGGGCAAGCTCTGGGAAGGGTGGTGAAGAGGGATCTCTGTGTTGGTGAGGGGGGCAAGGTCTGGGAAGGGTGGTGAAGAGGGATCTCTGTGTTGGTGAGGGGGTCATGCTCTGGGAAGGGTGGTGAAGAGGGATCGGTGTTGGTGAGGGAGGGGCAAGCTCTGGGAAGTGTGGTGAAGAGGGATCTCTGTGTTGGTGAGTGGGGGCACGCTCTGGGAAGGGTGGTGAAGAGGGATCTCGGTGTTGGTGAGGGGGGCAAGCTCTGGGAAGGGTGGTGAAGAGGGATCTCTGTGTTGGTGAGGGGGGCAAGCTCTGGGAAGGGTGGTGAAGAGGGATCTCTGTGTTGGTGAGGGGGGCAATCTCTGGGAGGGGTGGTGAAGAGGGATCTCTGTGTTGGTGAGGGGGGGCAAGCTCTGGGAAGGGTGGTGATGGGAGATCTCTGTGTTGGTGAGGGGGGCAAGCTCTGGGAAGGGTGGTGAAGAGGGATCTCTGTTGGTGAGGGGGGCAAGCTCTGGGAAGGGTGGTGAAGAGGGATCTCTGTGTTTGTGGAGGGGGCAAGCTCTGGGAAGGGTGGTGAAGAGGGATCTGTGTTGGTGAGGGGGGGCAAGCTCTGGGATGGGTGGTGAAGAGGGATCTCTGTGTTGGTGAGGAGGGGGGGCAAGCTCTGGGAAGGGTGGTGAAGAGGGATCTCTGTGTTGGTGAGGGGGTGCAAGCTCTGGGAGGGGTGGTGAAGAGGGATCTCTGTGTTGGTGAGGGGGGGCAAGCTCTGGGAAGGGTGGTGAAGAGGGATCTCTGTGTTGGTGAGGGGGGGCAAACTCTGGGAAGGGTGGTGAAGAGGGATCTCTGTGTTGGTGAGGAGGGGGGGCAAGCTCTGGGAAGGCTGGTGAAGAGGGATCTGTGTTGGTGAGGGGGGGCAATCTCTGGGAAGGGTGGTGGAGGGATCTCGGTGTTGCTGAGGGGGGGGCAAGCTCTGGGAAGGGTGGTGAAGAGGGATCTCTGTGTTGGTGAGGGGGGGGCAAGCTCTGGGAAGGGTGGTGAAGAGGGATCTCTGTGTTGGTGAGGGGGGCAAGCTCTGGGAAGGGTGGTGAAGAGGGATCTGTGTTGGTGAGTGGGGGCACGCTCTGGGAAGGGTGGTGAAGAGGGATCTGTGTTGGTGAGGGGGGGCAAGCTCTGGGAAGGGTGGTGAAGAGGAATCGGTGTGTTCATGAGGGGGGGCAAGCTCTGGGAAGGGTGGTGAAGAGGGATCTCTGTGTTGTTGAGGAGGGGGGGCAAGCTCTGGGAAGGCTGGTGAAGAGGGATCTCTGTGTTGGTGAGGGGGGGCAAGCTCTGGGAAGGGTGGTGGAGGGATCTCTGTGTTGGTGAGGGGGGGCAAGCTCTGGGAAGGGTGGTGAAGAGGGATCTCTGTGTTGGTGAGGGGGTCATGCTCTGGGAAGGGTGGTGAAGAGGGATCGGTGTTGGTGAGGGAGGGGCAAGCTCTGGGAAGGGTGGTGAAGAGGGATCTCTGTGTTGATGGGGGGCAAGCTCTGGGAAGGGTGGTGAAGAGGTATCTCTGTGTTGGTGAGGAAGGGGGGCAAGCTCTGGGAAGGCTGGTGAATTGGGATCTCTGTGTTGGTGAGGGGGGGCAAGCTCTGGGAAGGGTGGTGAAGAGGGATCTCTGTGTTGGTGAGGGTGGCAAGCTCTGGGAAGGGTGGTGAAGAGGGATCTCTGTGTTGGTGAGGGGGGCAAGCTCTGGGAAGGGTGGTGAAGAGGGATCTCTGTGTTTGTGGAGGGGGCAAGCTCTGGGAAGGGTGGTGAAGAGGGATCTCTGTGTTGATGGGGGGCAAGCTCTGGGAAGGGTGGTGAAGAGGGATGTCGGTGTTGGTGAGGTGGGCAAGCTCTGGGAAGGGTGGTGAAGAGGGATCTCTGTGTTGGTGAGGGGGAGACACGCTCTGGGAAGGGTGGTGAAGAGGGATCTCTGTGTTGAAGGGGGGGCAAGCTCTGGGAAGGGTGGTGAAGAGGGATCTCGGTGTTGGTGAGTGGGGCAAGCTCTGGGAAGGGTGGTGAAGAGGGATCTCAGTGTTGGTGAGGTGGGCAAGCTCTGGGAAGGGTGGTGGTGGGATCTCTGTGTTGGTGAGGGGGGCAAGCTCTGGGAAGGGTGGTGAAGAGGGATCTCTGTGTTGGTGAGGGGGGGCACGCTCTGGGAAGGGTGGTGAAGAGGGATCTCGGTGTTGGTGAGGGGGGGCACGCTCTGGGAAGGGTGGTGAATAGGGATCTCGGTGTTGGTGAGGGGGGGCAAGCTCTGGGAAGGGTGGTGAAGAGGGATCTCTGTGATGGTGAGGGGGGCAAGCTCTGGGAAGGGTGGTGAAGAGGGATCTCTGTGTTGGTGAGGGGGGCAAGCTCTGGGAAGGGTGGTGAAGAGGGATCTCTGTGTTTGTGGAGGGGGCAAGCTCTGGGAAGGGTGGTGAAGAGGGATCTCTGTGTTGATGGGGGGCAAGCTCTGGGAAGGGTGGTGAAGAGGGATCTGTGTTGGTGAGGGGGGGCAAGCTCTGGGAAGGGTGGTGAAGAGGGATCTCTGTGTTGGTGAGGGGGTGCAAGCTCTGGGAGGGGTGGTGAAGAGGGATCTCTGTGTTGGTGAGGGGGGGCAAGCTCTGGGAAGGGTGTTGAAGAGGGATCTCTGCGTTGGTGAGGGGGGGCAAACTCTGGGAAGGGTGGTGAAGAGGTATCTCGGTGTTGGTGTGGGGGGGCACGCTCTGGGAAGGGTGGTGAAGAGGGATCTCGGTGTTGGTGAGGGGGGGAAAACTCTTGGAAGGGTGGTGAAGAGGGATCTGTGTTGGTGGGGGGGGGCACGCTCTGGGAAGGGTGGTGAAGTGGGATCTCTGTGTTGGTGAGGGGGGCAAGCTGTGGGAAGGGTGGTGAAGAGGGATCTCAGAGTTGGTGAGGGGGGCAAGCTCTGGGAAGGGTGGTGAAGAGGGATCTCTGTGTTGGTGAGGGGGGCAAGCTCTGGGAAGGGTGGTGAAGAGGGATCTCTGTGTTGAAGGGGGGGCAAGCTCTGGGAAGGGTGGTGAAGAGGGATCTCGGTGTTGGTGAGGGGGGCAAGCTCTGGGAAGGGTGGTGAAGAGGGATCTCTGTGTTGGTGAGGGGGGCAAGCTCTGGGAAGGGTGGTGAAGAGGGATCTCTGTGTTGGTGAGGGGGGCAAGCTCTGGGAAGGGTGGTGAAGAGGGATCTCTGTGTTGGTGAGGGGGGCAAGCTCTGGGAAGGGTGGTGAAGAGGGATCTCTGTGTTTGTGGAGGGGGCAAGCTCTGGGAAGGGTGGTGAAGAGGGATCTCTGTGTTGGTGAGGGGGGCAAGCTCTGGGAAGGGTGGTGAAGAGGGATCTCTGTGTTGGTGAGGGGGGCAAGCTCTGGGAAGGGTGGTGAAGAGGGATCTCTGTGTTGGTGAGGGGGGCAAGCTCTGGGATGGGTGGTGAAGAGGGATCTCTGTGTTGGTGAGGAGGGGGGGCAAGCTCTGGGAAGGGTGGTGAAGAGGGATCTCTGTGTTGGTGAGGGGGTGCAAGCTCTGGGAGGGGTGGTGAAGAGGGATCTCTGTGTTGGTGAGGGGGGGCAAGCTCTGGGAAGGGTGGTGAAGAGGGATCTCTGTGTTGGTGAGGGGGGGGCAAACTCTGGGAAGGGTGGTGAAGAGGGATCTCTGTGTTGGTGAGGAGGGGGGGCCAGCTCTGGGAAGGCTGGTGAAGAGGGATCTCTGTGTTGGTGAGGGGGGGCAATCTCTGGGAAGGGTGGTGGAGGGATCTCGGTGTTGCTGAGGGGGGGGGCAAGCTCTGGGAAGGGTGGTGAAGAGGGATCTCTGTGTTGGTGAGGAGGGGGCAAGCTCTGGGAAGGGTGGTGAAGAGGGATCTCTGTGTTGGTGAGGGGGGCAAGCTCTGGGAAGGGTGGTGAAGAGGAATCGGTGTTGGTGAGGGGGGCAAGATCTGGGAAGGGTGTTGAAGTGGGGTCTCTGTGTTGGTGAGGGGGGCAAGCTCTGGGTAGGGTTCTGAAGAGGGATCTCTGTGTTCATGAGGGGGGGCAAGCTCTGGGAAGGGTGGTGAAGAGGGATCTCTGTGTTGTTGAGGAGGGGGGGGCAAGCTCTGGGAAGGCTGCTGAAGAGGGATCTCTGTGTTGGTGAGGGGGGGCAAGCTCTGGGAAGGGTGGTGGAGGGATCTCTGTGTTGGTGAGGGGGGGCAAGCTCTGGGAAGGGTGGTGAAGAGGGATCTCTGTGTTGGTGAGGGGGTCATGCTCTGGGAAGGGTGGTGAAGAGGGATCGGTGTTGGTGAGGGAGGGGCAAGCTCTGGGAAGGGTGGTGAAGAGGGATCTCTGTGTTGATGGGGGGCAAGCTCTGGGAAGGGTGGTGAAGAGGGATCTCTGTGTTGGTGAGGAAGGGGGGCAAGCTCTGGGAAGGCTGGTGAATTGGGATCTCTGTGTTGGTGAGGGGGGGCAAGCTCTGGGAAGGGTGGTGAAGAGGGATCTCTGTGTTGGTGAGGGGGGCAAGCTCTGGGAAGGGTGGTGAAGAGGGATCTCTGTGTTGGTGAGGGGGGGGCACGCTCTGGGAAGGGTGGTGAAGAGGGATGTCGGTGTTGGTGAGGGGGGCAAGCTCTGGGAAGGGTGGTGAAGAGGGATCTCTGTGTTGGTGAGGGGGGGCAAGCTCTGGGAAGGGTGGTGAAGAGGGATCTCTGTGTTGAAGGGGGGGCAAGCTCTGGGAAGGGTGGTGAAGAGGGATCTCTGTGTTGGTGAGGGGGGCAAGCTCTGGGAAGGGTGGTGAAGAGGGATCTCGGTGTTGGTGAGTGGGGCAAGCTCTGGGAAGGGTGGTGAAGAGGGATCTCAGTGTTGGTGAGGTGGGCAAGCTCTGGGAAGGGTGGTGGTGGGATCTCTGTGTTGGTGAGGGGGGCAAGCTCTGGGAAGGGTGGTGAAGAGGGATCTCTGTGTTGGTGAGGGGGGGCACGCTCTGGGAAGGGTGGTGAAGAGGGATCTCGGTGTTGGTGAGGGGGGGCAAGCTCTGGGAAGGGTGGTGAAGTGGGATCTCTGTGATGGTGAGGGGGGCAAGCTCTGGGAAGGGTGGTGAAGAGGGATCTCTGTGTTGGTGAGGGGGGCAAGCTCTGGGAAGGGTGGTGAAGAGGGATCTCTGTGTTTGTGGAGGGGGCAAGCTCTGGGAAGGGTGGTGAAGAGGGATCTCTGTGTTGATGGGGGGCAAGCTCTGGGAAGGGTGGTGAAGAGGGATCTGTGTTGGTGAGGGGGGGCAAGCTCTGGGAAGGGTGGTGAAGAGGGATCTCTGTGTTGGTGAGGGGGTGCAAGCTCTGGGAGGTGTGGTGAAGAGGGATCTCTGTGTTGGTGAGGGGGGGCAAGCTCTGGGAAGGGTGTTGAAGAGGGATCTCTGCGTTGGTGAGGGGGGGCAAACTCTGGGAAGGGTGGTGAAGAGGTATCTCGGTGTTGGTGTAGGGGGGCACGCTCTGGGAAGGGTGGTGAAGAGGGATCTCGGTGTTGGTGAGGGGGGGAAAACTCTTGGAAGGGTGGTGAAGAGGGATCTGTGTTGGTGAGGGGGGGGCACGCTCTGGGAATGGTGGTGAAGAGGGATCTCTGTGTTGGTGAGGGGGGCAAGCTGTGGGAAGGGTGGTGAAGAGGGATCTCAGAGTTGGTGAGGGGGGCAAGCTCTGGGAAGGGTGGTGAAGAGGGATCTCTGTGTTGGTGAGGGGGGCAAGCTCTGGGAATGGTGGTGAAGAGGGATCTCTGTGATGGTGAGGGGGGCAAGCTCTGGGAAGGGTGGTGAAGAGGGATCTCTGTGTTGGTGAGGGAGGCAAGCTCTGGGAAGGGTGGTGAAGAGGGATCTCTGTGTTTGTGGAGTGGGCAAGCTCTGGGAAGGGTGGTGAAGAGGGATCTCTGTGTTCATGAGGGGGGGCAAGCTCTGGGAAGGGTGGTGAAGAGGGATCTCTGTGTTGTTGAGGAGGTGGGGCAAGCTCTGGGAAGGCTGGTGAAGAGGGATCTCTGTGTTGGTGAGGGGGGGCAAGCTCTGGGAAGGGTGGTGGAGGGATCTCTGTGTTGGTGAGGGGGGGCAAGCTCTGGGAAGGGTGGTGAAGAGGGATCTCTGTGTTGGTGAGGGGGGGCAAGCTCTGGGAAGGGTGGTGAAGAGGGATCTCTGTGTTGGTGAGGGGGTCATGCTCTGGGAAGGGTGGTGAAGAGGGATCGGTGTTGGTGAGGGAGGGGCAAGCTCTGGGAAGGGTGGTGAAGAGGGATCTCTGTGTTGATGGGGGGCAAGCTCTGGGAAGGGTGGTGAAGAGGGATCTCAGTGTTGGTGAGGAGGGGCACGCTCTGGGAAGGGTGGTGAAGAGGGATCTCGGTGTTGGTGAGGGGGGCAAGCTCTGGGAAGGGTGAAGAGGGATCTCTGTGTTGGTGAGGAAGGGGGGCAAGCTCTGGGAAGGCTGGTGAAGAGGGATCTCTGTGTTGGTGAGGGGGGGCAAGCTCTGGGAAGGGTGGTGAAGAGGGATCTCTGTGTTGGTGAGGGGGGCAATCTCTGGGAAGGGTGGTGAAGAGGGATCTCTGTGTTGGTGAGGGGGGGACGCTCTGGGAAGGGTGGTGAAGAGGGATCTCTGTGTTGGTGAGGGGGGCAAGCTCTGGGAAGGGTGGTGAAGAGGGATCTCTGTGTTGGTGAGGGGGGCAAGCTCTGGGAAGGGTGGTGAAGAGGGATCTCTGTGGGTGAGGGGGGCAAGCTCTGGGAAGGGTGGTGAAGAGGGATCTCTGTGTTTGTGGAGGGGGCAAGCTCTGGGAAGGGTGGTGAAGAGGGATCTGTGTTGGTGAGGGGGGGCAAGCTCTTGGATGGGTGGTGAAGAGGGATCTCTGTGTTGGTGAGGAGGGGGGCAAGCTCTGGGAAGGGTGGTGAAGAGGGATCTCTGTGTTGGTGAGGGGGGGCAAGCTCTGGGAAGGGTGGTGGAGGGATCTCTGTGTTGGTGAGGGGGTGCAAGCTCTGGGAGGTGTGGTGAAGAGGGATCTCTGTGTTGGTGAGGGGGGGCAAGCTCTGGGAAGGGTGGTGAAGAGGGATCTCTGTGTTGGTGAGGGGGGGCAAACTCTGGGAAGGGTGGTGAAGAGGGATCTCTGTGTTGGTGAGGGGGGCAAGCTCTGGGAAGGTTGGTGAAGAGGGATCTCTGTGTTTGTGGAGGGGGCAAGCTCTGGGAAGGGTGGTGAAGAGGGATCTGTGTTGGTGTGGGGGGGCAAGCTCTGGGATGGGTGGTGAAGAGGGATCTCTGTGTTGGTGAGGGGGGGCAAGCTCTGGGAAGGGTGGTGAAGAGGGATCTCTGTGTTGGTGAGGGGGGGCAAACTCTGGGAAGGGTGGTGAAGAGGGATCTCTGTGTTGGTGAGGGGGGCAAGCTCTGGGAAGGGTGGTGAAGAGGGATCTCTGTGTTTGTGGAGGGGGCAAGCTCTGGGAAGGGTGGTGAATAGGGATCTGTGTTGGTGAGGGTGGGCAAGCTCTGGGATGGGTGGTGAAGAGGGATCTCTGTGTTGGTGAGGAGGGGGGGCAAGCTCTGGGAAGGGTGGTGAAGAGGGATCTCTGTGTTGGTGAGGGGGTGCAAGCTCTGGGAGGGGTGGTGAAGAGGGATCTCTGTGTTGGTGAGGGGGGGCAATCTCTGGGAAGGGTGGTGAAGAGGGATCTCTGTGTTGTTGAGGGGGGGCAAACTCTGGGAAGGGTGGTGAAGAGGGATCTCTGTGTTGGTGAGGAGGGGGACGCTGTGGGAAGGGTGGTGAAGAGGGATCTCTGTGTTGGTGAGGGGGGGCAATCTCTGGGAAGGGTGGTGAAGAGGGATCTCGGTGTTGCTGAGGGGGGGGCAAGCTCTGGGAAGGGTGGTGAAGAGGGATCTCTGTGTTGGTGAGGGGGGGCAAACTCTGGGAAGGGTGGTGAAGAGGGATCTCTGTGATGGTGAGGAGGGGGGCAAGCTCAGGGAAGGGTGGTGAAGAGGGATCTGTGTTGGTGAGGGGGGGAAGCTCTGGGAAGGGTGGTGAAGAGGAATCTCTGTGTTCATGAGGGGGGGCAAGCTCTGGGAAGGCTGGTGAAGAGGGATCTCTGTGTTGTTGAGGAGGGGGGGGCAAGCTCTGGGAAGGCTGGTGAAGAGGGATCTCTGTGTTGGTGAGGGGGGGCAAGCTCTGGGAAGGGTGGTGGAGGGATCTCTGTGTTGGTGAGGGGGGGCAAGCTCTGGGAAGGGTGGTGAAGAGGGATCTCTGTGTTGGTGAGGGGGTCATGCTCTGGGAAGGGTGGTGAAGAGGGATCGGTGTTGGTGAGGGAGGGGCAAGCTCTGGGAAGGGTGGTGAAGAGGGATCTCTGTGTTGATGGGGGGCAAGCTCTGGGAAGGGTGGTGAAGAGGGATCTCTGTGTTGGTGAGGAAGGGGGGCAAGCTCTGGGAAGGCTGGTGAATTGGGATCTCTGTGTTGGTGAGGGGGGGCAAGCTCTGGGAAGGGTGGTGAAGAGGGATCTCTGTGTTGGTGAGGGGGGGCAAGCTCTGGGAAGGGTGGTGAAGAGGGATCTCTGTGTTGGTGAGGGGGGCAAGCTCTGGGAAGGGTGGTGAAGAGGGATCTCTGTGTTGGTGAGGGGGGGGCACGCCCTGGGAAGGGTGGTGAAGAGGGATCTCGGTGTTGGTGAGGAGTGGGGGCAAGTTCTGGGAAGGGTGGTGAAGAGGGATCTCTGTGTTGGTGTGGGGGGCAAGCTCTGGGAATGGTGGTGGTGGGATCTCTGTGTTGGTGAGGGGGGCAAGCTCTGGGAAGGGTGGTGAAGAGGGATCTCTGTGTTGGTGAGGGGGGGCACGCTCTGGGAAGGGTGGTGAAGAGGGATCTCTGTGTTGGTGAGGGGGGCAAGCTCTGGGAAGGGTGGTGAAGAGGGATCTGTGTTGGTGAGGGGGGGCAAGCTCTGGGATGGGTGGTGAAGAGGGATCTCTGTGTTGGTGAGGGGGGGCAAGCTCTGGGAAGGGTGGTGAAGAGGGATCTCTGTGTTGGTGAGGGGGGGCAAACTCTGGGAAGGGTGGTGAAGAGGGATCTCTGTGTTGGTGAGGGGGGCAAGCTCTGGGAAGGGTGGTGAAGAGGGATCTCTGTGTTTGTGGAGGGGGCAAGCTCTGGGAAGGGTGGTGAATAGGGATCTGTGTTGGTGAGGGGGGGCAAGCTCTGGGATGGGTGGTGAAGAGGGATCTCTGTGTTGGTGAGGAGGGGGGGCAAGCTCTGGGAAGGGTGGTGAAGAGGGATCTCTGTGTTGGTGAGGGGGTGCAAGCTCTGGGAGGGGTGGTGAAGAGGGATCTCTGTGTTGGTGAGGGGGGGCAATCTCTGGGAAGGGTGGTGAAGAGGGATCTCTGTGTTGGTGAGGGGGGGCAAACTCTGGGAAGGGTGGTGAAGAGGGATCTCTGTGTTGGTGAGGAGGGGGACGCTCTGGGAAGGGTGGTGAAGAGGGATCTCTGTGTTGGTGAGGGGGGGCAATCTCTGGGAAGGGTGGTGAAGAGGGATCTCGGTGTTGCTGAGGGGGGGGCAAGCTCTGGGAAGGGTGGTGAAGAGGGATCTCTGTGTTGGTGAGGGGGGGCAAACTCTGGGAAGGGTGGTGAAGAGGGATCTCTGTGTTGGTGAGGGGGGGGAAGCTCTGGGAAGGGTGGTGAAGAGGAATCTCGGTGTTGGTGAGGGGGGCAAGCTCTGGGTAGGGTGGTGAAGAGGGATCTCTGTGTTCATGAGGGGGGGCAAGCTCTGGGAAGGGTGGTGAAGAGGGATCTCTGTGTTGTAGAGGAGGGGGGGGCAAGCTCTGGGAAGGCTGGTGAAGAGGGATCTCTGTGTTGGTGAGGGGGGGCAAGCTCTGGGAAGGGTGGTGGAGGGATCTCTGTGTTGGTGAGGGGGGGCAAGCTCTGGGAAGGGTGGTGAAGAGGGATCTCTGTGTTGGTGAGGGGGTCATGCTCTGGGAAGGGTGGTGAAGAGGGATCTCTGTGTTGGTGAGGGGGGGCAAGCTCTGGGAAGGGTGGTGAAGAGGGATCTCTGTGTTGGTGAGGGGGGGCACGCTCTGGGAAGGGTGGTGAAGAGGGATCTCGGTGTTGGTGAGGGGGGGCAAGCTCTGGGAAGGGTGGTGAAGAGGGATCTCTGTGTTGATGGGGGGCAAGCTCTGGGAAGGGTGGTGAAGAGGGATCTCTGTGTTGTTGAGGAAGGGGGGCAAGCTCTGGGAAGGCTGGTGAATTGGGATCTCTGTGTTGGTGAGGGGGGGCAAGCTCTGGGAAGGGTGGTGAAGAGGGATCTCTGTGTTGGTGAGGGGGGCAAGCTCTGGGAAGGGTGGTGAAGAGGGATCTCTGTGTTGGTGAGGGGGGGGCACGCCCTGGGAAGGGTGGTGAAGAGGGATCTCGGTGTTGGTGAGGGGGGCAAGCTCTGGGAAGGGTGGTGAAGAGGGATCTCTGTGTTGGTGAGGGGGAGACACGCTCTGGGAAGGGTGGTGAAGAGGGATCTCGGTGTTGGTGAGGGGGGCAAGCTCTGGGAAGGGTGGTGAAGAGGGATCTCTGTGTTGATGGGGGGCAAGCTCTGGGAAGGGTGGTGAAGAGGGATCTCTGTGTTGGTGAGGGGGTGCAAGCTCTGGGAGGGGTGGTGAAGAGGGATCTCTGTGTTGGTGAGGGGGGGCAAACTCTGGGAAGGGTGGTGAAGAGGGATCTGTGTTGGTGAGGGGGGGCAAGCTCTGGGAAGGGTGGTGGAGGGATCTCTGTGTTGGTGAGGGGGGCAAGCTCTGGGAGGGGTTGTGAAGAGGGATCTCTGTGTTGTTGAGGAGGGGGGGCAAGCTCTGGGAAGGCTGGTGAAGAGGGATCTCTGTGTTGGTGAGGGGGGGGCAAGCTCTGGGAAGGGTGGTGGAGGGATCTCTGTGTTGGTGGGGGGGGCAAGCTCTGGGAAGGGTGGTGAAGAGGGATCTCTGTGTTGGTGAGGGGGGCAAGCTCTGGGAAGGGTGGTGAAGAGGGATCTCTGTGTTTGTGGAGGGGGCAAGCTCTGGGAAGGGTGTTGAAGAGGGATCTCTGTGTTGATGGGGGCAAGCTCTGGGAAGGGTGGTGAAGAGGGATCTGTGTTGGTGAGGGGGGGCAAGCTCTGGGAAGGGTGTTGAAGAGGGATCTCTGTGTTGATGGGGGGCAAGCTCTGGGAAGGGTGGTGAAGAGGGATCTGTGTTGGTGAGGGGGGGCAAGCTCTGGGAAGGGTGGTGAAGAGGGATCTCTGTGTTGGTGAGGGGGTCATGCTCTGGGAAGGGTGGTGAAGAGGGATCGGTGTTGGTGAGGGAGGGGCAAGCTCTGGGAAGGGTGGTGAAGAGGGATCTCTGTGTTGATGGGGGGCAAGCTCTGGGAAGGGTGGTGAAGAGGGATCTCAGTGTTGGTGAGGGGGGGCACGCTCTGGGAAGGTTGGTGAAGAGGGATCTCGGTGTTGGTGAGGGGGGCAAGCTCTGGGAAGGGTGGTGAAGAGGGATCTCTGTGTTGGTGAGGAAGGGGGGCAAGCTCTGGGAAGGCTGGTGAAGAGGGATCTCTGTGTTGGTGAGGGGGGGCAAGCTCTGGGAAGGGTGGTGAAGAGGGATCTCGGTGTTGGTGAGGGGGGGCAAGCTCTGGGAAGGGTGGTGAAGAGGGATCTCTGTGTTGGTGAGGAAGGGGGGCAAGCTCTGGGAAGGGTGGTGAAGAGGGATCTCTGTGTTGGTGAGGGGGGGCACGCTCTGGGAAGGGTGGTGAAGAGGGATCTCTGTGTTGAAGGGGGGGCAAGCTCTGGGAAGGGTGGTGAAGAGGGATCTCTGTGTTGGTGAGGAGGGGGGGCAAGCTCTGGGAAGGCTGGTGAAGAGGGATCTCTGTGTTGGTGAGGGGGGGCAAGCTCTGGGAAGGGTGGTGAAGAGGGATCTCTGTGTTGGTGAGGGGGGGCACGCT
>NW_026780412.1:30000-36782 GCF_030144855.1 Hypanus sabinus | reverse complement strand
GTTCCAGACAACTCTTCGCATAGCATCCAACCTTGCCAATGAACGCCCAATTGACGCCAGGGTACAGAGTCGGGAAGACAGTTTTCAGTGTGTCACACCCAACACTCTTCTACTCGGTCGAGCTTCTCAAAACGGGGATTTCAAAACCTTCGACCTTTCCACCTACCCCTGCAAAAGATTTTGAGCAATGCAGTCAGTGGTGACCAAGTTCTGGAGGTGCTGAAGCCAACCCGCTGGTCCTAATTTATTTGTTAGGAGCAAGTGGCATACTGCACGGAGGAACGTCACTGTTGGGGACATCGTCTGGTTATGCGACCAAAATGCACATTTCAAGCTTGGCAGAGTCGTCAAGACTAATCGAGACGGCAAAGGCATCTTGCGAGACGACGACGTCAGGATCTTCCCAAGCTACAGTGTTCCTGTGACAAAAGCTTTGAAAGTAACAACATAGCGTCTAATCTCTGATGGGAAAAAAAGACTGGAACCAAGCCACCATCCTTCACAGGGACGTTAGGCGGCTGGTTGTCTTGCTATCTGTTGAGGAACAGATGGAAATTCAAGTGAACAATATAACGTAAGAACAACTAACTGGTACCACAGAGTTAGCCTTTGAAGCTGGCGATCTCCCCAGTGTTTCCTTGGGGAGATCCAGTGGGAGGTGTCAAGTCAAACTAGTGTTTCTAGGAAGTATTGAAACCTAGAGGCAAAAGAAATTAAAATTTAAAATTAAGATCAATAATTTACTGATAGACGAGACAGAACCTACTGCCTGAGGGCTGCTTCTGCCCAGAATATTTGGGCGGACCCCGCAGGGTCACGGCCGCAGTCCCGGAGCAGCGTTGGAATCTGCGGTATGATGTCGAACTTAAAATAACTTGAGAGTGTTTCATGGCAAAGTGTACTGCTGTCACCGCGATTGGGTAAGCTCTAACTTCGCCACGGGAATCATCGTGGTACTTCTTGGAGAAACGGCTCGAGGCTTAATAAGAGCTCGCGACCCTTCGAGAGGGTTCACCCGGTTTGGAATCATAACGGTCCGAGGCCATTAGAGAAACGGAGTTGCAGATCCGAATTCCTCTACAAAGTCCGAGAGGCAGCCAGTTTTTCACCTTAATCTTAACCTAAACCTTAACCTAATTCTCATCCTTAACCTAATGACAACTTAACCTTACCCTTATGACCAGACTTAACGTTATGACTAATGACTAAGGACTAAGAATTATCATACTGCCACTCTTGCGATAAATAAAAGGATAAGTGGTTTGGTCATTGAGTGGAATCCAGTTAAAATCCTTCGGGTAGGTGTATTCGATCCCGTTCAGATGGGGAAGCTGCACATGTTCAAAAACGAACTTCGACTTGACAATGCCTTTACAGTTAAACAGATTGCACCGAATGTCATAGATATGGGTTGGTCAAGTTATTCACTAGGAATGGTCAGGGTATTCAGCCCATGTGTGTCTGTGGCGGAACATTATTCTTCAACCTGTGCACAACACCTCACTAATTTCGGGAAGACACGTACACTTTTCATTATTTCAGATCCCATTGTATATCGATGTGGATCGTTTTTAAAGGTTTCGAGGAACTTATGTAAATATATTTTTTATTGCGACTGCGATTTCCATCATTGAAACCATCGGAAATGACAGGAACGACCGAAAGAAAACAGTGAACGAATGTTCGCTATTAACAGAAATGTTTTCCATTTCATCTGCGGGGCTCAGCTCCTTCCCTCAATGTCAGAAGCGGATGTGCTCCGCGAAATGTTACAAAATAAATCCACATCAAGATGATTGCGTATGTAAAACACAGCATTGATTTAAAAATGTCTTATTCAAGTAGCTGAAGCCCGTTGTAATAGAAGTTAACCTGACAACATTCACTTTATATTTTGTTTTATAGTACAGAAATTTAAATATCCCGGAGGATTGTAATTCTCTGTACGGTGACAAAGTGAGTAAATACAGTTTAACGTAAGTGTTCGTGTAGCTGGCTGTCAGTAATGTGACTGACGTCATAACCACACTGATTGCCTCAGTGGAATTACTCTGAATTGTATATAACTCTGCAAAGACCAATCACCTGTCCATATGAGTAGTTGGAACGTTCCATACACCTGAACGCTGCTTTTGGCGGAATATGGGATATCCAGCGATTTACTACATCGGGGCCATTTTCTATCCTGCACTTGTAGCGATTGCTGGCCCTGGTAAGATACTGGTCACTATATGTATGGTGCCGTCGTCTTGCTTTTGTTCCGCTGCACTGTTCGAACTGATACTCAGCACAAATGATACCATCCTCTGAATTGTGTTTCCAGATGGAGGGTTCAACCATCTGATGGGTTATTTTACATTTTCCATATTATATTTTTTCCAATATTTTTAATTCATTTACAATTAAGAATACAGAATACAAGTAAGAATATATATATTTATATACCAAAACACATATAACGCGGTCAAAGGATTAGGCTTAAACTTTACTTTGAAAATTATCGAGAAAGTTTGAAATAGTTATTTCTAATATTATCGAGAGTCAGACCATATGAATGAGTGAAGCTTCTCCATTATTACATTTATAAAAATACGGAGAAATATCTAAATAAAAACGACGCGGTTTATTTTTGGGCACTTCAAATTGAAGCAGAGAGTAGTGGGTACATAATGATGAGGTGTCAACCAATTAAAAAATATTCCAAGTTTCCTCAGAAACTGAAGTCTGCAAATCCTGTTCCCAAATACTTCTAATTTTATCTGAAGGAACACTTCTTTCGTTATCGCTGATTGGCTGACTTAACTTTATCAAAATGAATATATTACCTAAATTAATATATTTTTTCAGGCATTGCCTGTTTTTATTGTTAAATCTTTTTTTAAAGATATTATTATTGGGCAGTTAATATAAGAAATCTAACATTAATAGTGAGGGTTCCCGATGTGTATTTTTTTTAAGAAGTTCACTCTGTCAATAAATTTTCTATTATTTCTCTTCTTGGATCCTCACTTCCTTTGCCTCTGAACAAGTTATCGGATAATCTGGTAGTTAAACACATTGTGAAAATTTGGATACCATTCCGAAAATACTTTGGCTTATTGAGATTTTCTCTTTTCAGTCCCATTTTTTTCTAATTATTTTTAAACACTCTATGATTGATATGGCTTTTAATGAATTGGAGAGATTAGGTATTAAACGCTCTCAGGACTTGTTTGTCTCTTTTCGTTTGAACAACTGTCAAATAAATATAATTTACGCAAAACTCATTTTTTCCATACCTACAATAAGAGGTTTTTTACTGTCTCAAATAAGTACATTTCCTAAAAGTCCCGACAATGGATCTACATCTAATATTCATAATATGCTGTTGGAAATCAGAAGTGTTCCCTATTAGTTTCGACCTGATTTATTTTTGTCTAATACGTTGCTGCCGACATTGACATCGCTTCATACTTTCACACTGCTGGGATTTCTGAGGGGATACTGGTCTATTCTTTTCTTGGTTGCAGTCTCTTAAATACGACACTTCGACTTTACAAAAACAACATAGCAGCTTTTGCAAATGACCGGCCAGTGTATTTTCGCACGCAAGTCTGTTCTTCCATATGCCTGTAAGTGAGAACTTGGGCTAAATAACTCACTGATTCCATTTTGCTCCCACTACATTTAATCCCTTCAGAAGTTTCATCTCTAATAATGGAAATAACTTTGTTTATTGGTGGAAACGACCGCTCATCAGTACGTGATTCGCAGAAACCGCAATCCACAATCTAAACTGTCAGAATATCGCCAACCCACTGCCACTCGAGTCCATTATTGTACACCAGCAAGGGCGCATCGACGCAGTTTTCACACTGTGGATTTCTGCTTTTCAATTAGGAAAAAACATGCACTGTATAGCATTGGGACAATGACATTTGCAGCTAACGATCTCACTGTTTCTGTTTCTCCTCACATTTTTTTCTAGTTAATTTAACGGCCATTGTGATCCGATCTCGGGGAAAGTGCGGACTCTCCAAATGCATCACCCGTTACCTGGTTGGAATGGCAGCAGCGGAGCTGATGGTGGTTATCGTTGTTGCTTTAGTGGAACAGACCAACAATATCTACATTTCTTCCAGATCCCTGCTCGTCACTCCTGTATGCGCTCTGACACTGGTATTTGTGGTGATAACGATCGACTGCTCTGTTTGGTTTACGGTCAGTTTTACCTTCGATCGTTTCATCGCAATATGTTGTCGAAAGCTCGGGGAACGATACTGCACTGAGAGAACAGCAACGGTGGTTTTGGTGACCGTGGTTATTGTGAGCTGCGGGAGATCTGCCCCGTTTTACTTTGCCATTGAACCTTACGCCATTATTGACAACATGCCGTGGCGATGCGCTTTCTCATATGAATACTTTACTTCACCGATGTGGAAAGGATTCGAGTTTCTCGATAGCAGTTTAACACCGTTGCTACCAATGGGTTTAATTCTAGTGATCAATGGGTTAACAGTAAGGCATATCATTGCCGCGAATAGAGTCCGCAGGGGGCTTCAGAACAGCAGTGGTAATCTGAAGGATAACGAGGTGGAAAACCGCCGGAAATCGATGATTTTATTGTTTGGTATTTCAGCGAACTTCATATTATTGTGGATGCCCTATGTAGCTCGTTCCCTGAAATGGCAAGCGCAAAACTATTTTTTTCAGGACAGATATTTGACATCCCCAGTATATATATATATATATATACTACAGTAATTTGGGTTCGTATTTCAAATGCTGAGTACGTGCACGAATACTTGTATCTATACACTGACACAGAGAAAATTCAGAAAAGAGCTGAAGAATGGAATGAAGTATGTGTGTACCTTAAATGGCCATCTGTGTAGATAACGTCCAGTCCAATTGTAACTCAGCGGAGTTTTCGAATAAAACAGTGTAAAATCATTAGGTTTGTCATGACTTCAAACAGCCGTTCACCTGTTCATCCAGCAAATGCAAAATCCACGGAGGATCACACACGTCTGCAGTTTAGTCGAGAACTGGGCAAACTTTCAATGAGCTGGCGTGAATGTTACAATAGTTGAAGTACACTCCGAATTATTGCAGAGAAATGATAAGCACAGGGTCAGGAATGGCTTTTGGACATTCCCGGGTTCAGATGTTTCCAAATGGACAGAATCGAGTAAAAGAGAGTAAAGGGAGTGCCATTGAAACACAGGGAGTGTTTGATAGTAACCCAGCTGCAAAAAGCGAAAAGACCATGGAGAGAATGTCTGCTGTTAGATTCCGAGTAGAACTGAGAAGCAGAAAAGCAGCAATCACGCGTTTGGGGGAATTCTGTACAGACCACACATCACATACCCTATCATCAAAATAAAAAGAAAAACAAACACGGAAACAGCGAAGAATTGTTCTGGAGATAGATTTTGGATAGATGTCATATCAGCATGTTTGTTGATACAGGCAACGTAAATTTCATTAAAGTTCATTGGCACTTGCGCGCGTTAAAAGGTTTAGATATGACGGAATTTCTCAGTTGCGTCCTTAAAGAAGACCAGGCGCAACAAGCAGTCAGGCGGACTGGAGAACAGTCCATCCTCGGTCTAGTACCAGAAATTGAAACGGATCAGGTGACAGACCTATTCGCAGGTCAACTATTCGACATTTACTGTAACCTTACACCTGGATAGAAACAGGCAACATAGAATGTGTTTAATTGACGCTATTAGGTAGGAACCTGGGAGCCGAATTTGGGAAAAAATGTGCGCCTGGAAATGCACATCAGGTGATACTTGATCGAGCACTTGCATTGGGGTTGAGTATAGACTTGATTCATTGAGGCAGGAAACGGAAGTTAGTGCAGGGTAAACCTGGCTGATAAAGAGATATTGAACAACTCGTAACGAAGAAGAAAGAAAGATATTCAATGTTCAGGAAGAAAGGATCAGTCAGGGCTTTGGAAAGTCTCAAGCTAGCCGGAAAGTAAATCCACAATTAATTTAGAAGGGAACATGCGAAGGCCTTGGGGAGTCAGATAAAGGTACGTGAAGATCAGGACGCTGAAGAGAGAGAGAGAGTGAGACCGATTAGAGTTAAAGTAGTAAGCATGGGACTGAGTGCAAGGAGGCAGTGAAGTTGCTTAAAGATACTTAGCTTCGGTATTAACCAGTGAGCGAGACCGTGAGGTATGTGGATTAAACGTAAAAAGGAAAACAGATATGCTGACGATAACAATTATGCACCGGAAACTTGTAAAATTAAAATAATCATTCCCCGTTTCTGGAAGGGATATTCTTTGGAGAAAGCGGGTGAAGATATTGCAGAGATTTTGGATATGATATTTGCGTTATCCCTGGCCACAGAAGTCGTACCGCAGGATTGGAGGATGGCAAATGTATGTTTTTTTCTCTTTGTTTAAAGAATTCAGTGGGGATAGTCAAGAGATTTACAGGCCAGTGAATTTTCCATCAGTTATTGGCAAGCTATTGAAGTGGAATATCAGGGAAGGAATTTCTGAGTATCGGGAGAAAGTATTCTTGTTGGTTTTGTGAGGACAAGTCATCCCTTATGAGCCTGACTGAATTCTCTGAAAACTGAAAAAATATATATATATATATATACCAATGAAGTTAGAACATTATTTTTATTTAAAGTGTTTGACCCGGCTATGCCTGGTAGGCACATTCAGAAGATTAGAGAGCATTGCATCTAGGGCAACATGGTTGCGTTAACTCAGAATTGCTTTATTAACAGAAGGCATATGAGCTAGTAGATGGAGGAATGTCTGCCTGGAC
>NW_026780412.1:0-25000 GCF_030144855.1 Hypanus sabinus | reverse complement strand
AAAACAAACTCTCCTGTAGTTGACATGATTTAAACATAAATGTTTTGAATACCTCAATGAATTCTCCCACTATTTTATTAATTTTCAAGGTGTCTTAACCTTCTCAACTTTCACAGCAGCTCAAATCCTCAAGTCCCAACAAGTGTAATGCAAATTTTATAGGAACTCTTTCAATTTCATTGATTTTTTAAAAATTATTGTAGGCAGGTTACAAAAACTGCACACAATACTGCAAATCAGACATCAGCGATGTCGTGCACAACTTCATTGCTGTTTTCAATACTTTGATTTATGGCTAGTGTGGCAAATGTTATCTGTAAGATCATGCCTACCTGTTACGCCTCTTCGAAGTAAATATGACTCCGGGTTCCCTCTGCCCTATTGCACTCCTTGAGGCCCTACTGCTCAGTGTGTGGCCACGTACCCAAATTCTGCGTGCATGCTCAAACCTGTGCGCACCCTCAAACTCGCTGACAACCCCATGTGCACATAGGTTTGTCCCAGAGTAAGTATAATTTCAAACTGTATGGCAGAACCATATCGAAATAAATCAAGAATAGAGGTCGACGATCAAACCGCATTCATTTTTATGACATCTATAAATGAAACAACTTTTAGATTCATAACAGCTCCAAATTCACAGACTCCTCAAATCTCTGAGAAACCCCAAATTCGTGCGCACCCTCAATTCCATGTGCAACCCAAATCTTTCAGCAAACCCAAACCAGCGGAAATCCCCCCATGCAGATTAGACTATTCCCGTCCAAGAATCATTTCAGAGTTCACATAACGATCCCTCGATCTTAAAAAAAGAAGAAATTTCAGATTTCAAGCTTCATGTGTCAATAAAATGACTGGAAATGAAACAACTGAAACACCCCGGTTCCGTCGGCTGCATAAGTCTGGCGAAGACAATCTCCGGCCCCGCCAAACGTGGGACACTGTGCTGCGAGCCCACACCAAAACATATTGTCTGTCTGGATGCTGCGTGTTTCGTTACCCTCTTACAAATATGTTCTACGAAATAACAGACAGTACACCGCATACAATTAAAATATTTAACTTTATAATTTTTAAATTTGACTAAAGTACTTGTAAAGAGAGAACAAAAAAAAAGAAGAGGGCCCATTTTAAAGGGAGCATTACAACGTGCACAAGTTGGAGCTCACGATTTTCCCATCGCCGATCCTCCATTGATCAACCCAAATTTCGCTGAATCACGGTCCCACTCCGAATGAATCCTGTGTCCTGTTCTTTCCGGGGTCTTCTCTGTTCATTTGTCTGTAACAGAAGCCCCAATTCCAACCTCAGTGTCGCTTACCATTGAAACCTTCCCTTAATCGGACCATCCTAACCGGAATGCGCACAATTCTCCTAACTCTTATCTTCAACACTCACCCAAAGAGCAGATTGCACAGATGAGAACAAATGTAATACAAAACAGCATAACAGTAAAAAAAAAACGGGACATTACACACTTTCTCCACCAAAATTGTCATGACCTTAGGACTTTGAAATAATTTGTCACCCCGTCATGAAGAACACCGTTGTCAAAGGAATTTCGTGATGTCAGGAGCTCCAATCCTTTGTAAAGAGTAGTGTCATATCTCACTAGGGGGATAGCCGTCGCACTCCGTTCGCCGGTACAACATAGGCCAGAGTAACTGGGGATCTCCTGATTTTTGAGACCTCTTTACCCCGTCAACTAGTTCAGGTTCCGTCGACTAGTTCAGGCTTCCCCGATATATCACTGTATCCCATACATATATCTATCACTATCTATCTATCTATCTATCTATCTGTCTATCCCATCCTGCCACTCGGATCTCTCTGCACTTGACTGAGTCCCGCTTCATTCCTGTCAAGTTCCCGCTAAAACTCAGCCGGTCCACGGTTAGTGCCCCCAATTTAACCTGTCTCAGAGTGAGATGGCTGGGAATCCATTCCTCTATCACTGATGAGTTAGCAAAACGCAGCATACTGCAAGCCACACCCCCATTTCCTCATCCTCTGAGTCCGTACCCCATTCGGGGGCGGGGGCCGGACTAATCTTTCCTGCTGTTGGACCTTCAGTCTCCCTGCATCTCCGCAGTCTTCTTACAAGTTGTAAATTCCAGATCGAGCTCTTTATCGACCCACCCCTCACGTCCCAGCGGTAGAAGGTCGTTCCGATTGAGATCCTTGACAAGTTCATTCCCATCATCAGGTTGCAAACGGACAACAAGTACATTTGTCATCTGATTCTCCAATACATACAGCGTAGCCGCCCTGCAGTCAGCCTTCCTATGCTTCCCAGGTAGCCACAAATTCCTTAAGAGGACTCGGTCCTCCGGCATGAGTTGAGATAATCTAACCTTTTGATCATACCCTCCCTTATTTCCTTAGCAGCCGCGACCTCAGCTAATTCATAAGCCGTTTTCAGCTCCCTTCTCATATCAGACACATACTTCACATATGTCTTCGGTGCTAAGTTCCTCGCTAGCTCCAGAACAAAGGTCAATGTGCATGTAACTCATGTATGAGACTACTTTCCAAATCCCGTCCCAGATCACTATGCATCCGCCTGGACAGGTCATAATGAAGGAAATGCTTTTCCCATAACAATTCTGCCACCGTGGACACTATCTGATCCTTGATACAGAAAGCTTCCGGATCACTGGTGTAGTGTTTTTTTTTAATTTAGCGTGTCGCACCAGACAGTCAGCCATTCTCGTCTGGCGCATGGTGTCTCCTTTCGGATTCAACGGGTCACGATATGAACCTTCCTGACTCGACCCTTTATTTTACGAGGCCAAGTGGCAAGTTCGACGCTCAACCCGGCACGGATGGAAAGCGTGCTCGGGGGGATGGCCCGACTGGGAATCGACCCGGTGCAATGATCCGTCATGAGTATGATATTCGCTATTTTACTTGCATCGGGTTCTATTGACAGGAAATTCATACACACCAGGTCCAGGGGCGCTGCACTCTGCAAGCAGGACAACAGATCAGCCCTCGTAAGCAGCGTTTTCCTCCGTTTTCATCAAATGCTCGATTTGCAGTACTCTTCGAACTTCCGCTTCATTCGGGGACGTTAGAACCGATGTCTGAGCAAACCATGTCCAGAATCATTATGAAGTGAAGTCAATACAATCTTCGATACTTCTCAGATAGTACCAAATGGTAATGCGGAGGCCGATCCAAAGGCGACTCGACTCGAGATAGATTCTCGTTCCACAACACCAATTGAGACACCGCAAGGTATTTAGTCCTCACTGCATGGGTTATGTCTCCCTTTAACCACTGTTAATGGTATTGATGCTCAGGTCACCCCGCTGAGCAACTGGCACTGCCCCAGGGCTCAGTTCGGGTAAATGTCTTGCTTTCAGAGTGGTCAGGTTGTGGAATGGAGCCACCAGAAGCTCCCAATTCTAACGCACACTCCTGACCTTGCCTTCCTTCTGTCTTCACCGTGGTGGAAAACGGGCTCATGGCCTTCACCCTCGGGGCAGGAACGCTCTCCACTCTTCGTCCCTGACCAGGCCCTCATGCGCACGACAGCACTAAGCCTCAGCATCAATGTTTCGACTTCCCGAGAAATCATAGGCAGCCACCGCCGCCAAACGGCGATGTCCTGTTGCATCCAAAATCGCCGAGGCCAGGATACAAGTTAAGGGACTGTTGTCTGTCTGCAGTTCAGCTTGGAACAAAAGAGGTAAGATCATAAGAGCATCTGAAACAGGACCAATAGGCATTTCGGCCCATCGAGTCCTCTCTACCAATCAATCACGGACCAATTCTTCCAGTAATCCCACTCCCTGCCTTCTTCCTATACGCTTTGATGCTTTGAGGTAGTCACTCAACTATTCCACCACAGCCCATTTCAATGCCGGAAACTCCAACTTGAGAGTGGGCTAGATTTCTTTTTGTTTGTTTCTGTCACAGGGCGACAGATTCCGACTGACCAATGCAAAAGGTCTCAACCCAATTCCCTGAACCTGATACAGGACACTTCCTAAGCCCTCTCTGTCGGCATCCGTATGAAATACATACGGCAATCGGGGGTATGCCAAAGTCAGCACAGGAGTCTAGATCAGCATTCCCTTCAGTGACTGAAAGTCCTCTTCATATTTCGCATCCTACCTCGGTCCAAATGCTTCGAAGGGCTAGGACACTCTTTACTCTCCTCTCCTTTTGTTCTCTTCCTTTTCTTCGCACTTCGCACCACTCAGGCAGGCCAGGGCGCCATCAGTCCTCGGGACCGGGTACTGGTCGGGGGCTGTATGCCTGCCATAGTCCTATAGTCCACACAAAACCGTACCTTTCCAATCACTAACCTTTCTGGTCACTAATACTGGGGACACATTGGCGCTTCAGTGATGATCGCAGATTCCTTCAGCTTCCACAAATGCAGCCGAATGTCTTCCAAATGTGCAGGAGCTAATCGCCGTGACCCAAATCCGAACGGGTTGGCCTCGGTCAACTGGAGAGCGTGATGAGTCGTCATGGAACGACGCACTTCAATCTGGTCCGTGAAAAGATACCTTCCAGCTTCACAATCCTCTGTATGTATCTCCTCTTTGAGCTCTCATGTACCGGGGAGTCCCCGGTTCAATGACTCAGCGGTCAACTTTCCCCCTTTTTCCAATAGCTTCGCTCCGGCTTCTCTCACAGGAACATTAGACATTACCGTCACCGGGGGAAGATGCGTCATGGTCAACCCGGCTTGAAGGTGAGCTCCCTCTTCGTCGTGTTACTGACAATCACTGCCACCCTTTTCGCCTGTAGCACTGCTGGCTTCTGCAGTTCGGACTCCACAGTTAACCCAGAAGCCACGCTCGAATCCTCTGCGTTGTCTTCCGCAGTATCCACCAACAGGGCTTCGCCCTCGAGCATTTCGGGAAATTCTGGGTTTCCATCACTTTCGCTGGTTCCACGAGCCGTAACACAATCGTCTTTGACTGGGTGAAACACACAGTCGCTCATCTAAACTTGTTATCCGGCCCAATGCAGCCACGCACTTCCTCAAAAGCAGCTCGAAGCACCTGGAGAACGAACAGTATTCTCAGAACGATCTCTCCAGCTTTCTCCTCGCAGGCTCCCATGAACCTCCTCACAACAGGATTGTTGGCGTCCACAAGGATTGCAACTCCGCCCGTCTCACCGGGGTACGGACAATCCAGCGCTAAATCATCAAAGGACTCAGCCACTCCCACATCTGTCTCTGAAAACTCCAGCGTCACTGATAAATAACCGTCATACGGATAATCTCCTGCACGGAATCCCCAGTTCTCTAGTGCAGTGAGTGGCGACAATGGTAAATCCGTCATATACTGGTTGAAAAATGAACGTTGCAGCAAAGTAGCCTGCGACCCTGTGTCAAGAATGGGTCAGCATAACTACCCTCTATCTGTAACGATACAAAGGAGCTTGGCTCCACAAAGCCATCAGCAATATTGTTTTTTTTTAAATTATTGTTGGGAATTTGCCTCCATCCCCCACAGCCCCCCCCCCCCCGTACGCCAGGATAGCCCTCCACTGGGTCACTATTATTTCTCCTAAGTGTCTCTCTGCTTAGGTACCTGGGGGCTCAATTTTTCGAAGCATTTCCCGTCGGTCACACTGCCACCTGGTGACCCTCTTCACCACAAATGTTACAGACAATGCTTCCTTCGATCTGCCCGGCTTTCGTCGCATCCGTTCCACTGACTACTCCCTGCATCTCCCGCCGAACAAAAGACAGTGATCGCCTTCGTGTCAGGCGCATGTCAGGAATACAAAATCCCGTCCTTGGACGGCTCACATTCCAAAGCACACGTTGTCACTTGTCATCTCCATTTTTTTGATGAAATTACAAGCAGGGTAGACAAAAAGAGACGCAGTAAATGTGGTGAACTTGGATTGCAAAAGGACTTTGACAAGATGCCGCATATGAAGCTCCTTAGCAAGATAGATCCTATGGTATTACAGGAGAGTTATCAGTATGGCTGGAGCTTTTGCTGTTTGGCAAAAACAGAGTGTGGGAATAAAGGGATCCTATCCTGGCTGGCTGCCGGTTACCAGTTGAGTTCCACAGGGGTCGCTGTTTGGACCGCTCATTTTTTAACATGGATGTCATTTGCTTGGATTGTGGGATTAATGGTTTTGTGGGGAAAGTTGTTAACAAAGCAAAGATAGGTGGAGGAGCTGATAATGTTGAGGGAACAGAGAGCCTGCAGAGTGTCTTAGATAGTTTAGGGGAATGGGCAAAGAAGTGCCAAATGAAACACAATGTGGAAAAATGCATGGCCATTGGTCGACGGAATAAACGAGCAAACTATTATTTAGATGGAGAGAGATTTCAGAATGCTGAAATGCTAAGGGACAAAGGAGTCCTTGAGCAGGATATCTTAAAGGTTAACTTACAGTTTGAATCGGTTGTGAAGAAGGAAAATGTATTGAATACTAGAGGTATAGAGTATAAGAGCAGGGGTGAGATGTTGAGGTTCCACAAGGTACTCGTGAGACCAGACTTGGAGTATTATGTAGAGTTTTGTACTCCTTATTTTAGAAAGGATATAGTGCCATTGGAGAGGTTTCAGAGAAGATACATGAGTATGATTCTACGAATGAAAGGGTTACCGTATGAGGAACGACTGGCAGCTCTTGTGCTGTTTTCCCTGGAGTTCAGTAGAATGAGAGGGAATCTCATTGTAACATTCCGAATGTAAGAAGGTCTGAACAGATTTGATATAGCAAAGTCATTTCCCATTTTAGATGAGTCTAGGACAAGAAGGCAAAACTTCAGGACCGACGGACGTCGTTTAGAACAGAGATGCGGAGAAATTACTTTAGTCAGAGAGTGGTAAATCTGTGGAATTGTTGCCATGAGTGACTGTGGAGGCCAAGCCACTGAGTGCATTTAAGGCAGAGATAGATAGCTTCTTGATTACCCTGAACATCAAAGGGTAGGTGGGAAAAGGCTGGGGATTGGGGATGACTGGACGAATTGGATCAGTCCATGATTGAATGGTGGGGAAGGCTCGATGGGCTGAATGCCCTACCTATGCTCCTATATCGCATGGGCTTATGGTCTTTCATCTAACCCTAACGCAAACACTGCTTCGACAGAAAGAGCATTACATTGGCAGTGAAACCTTTCCTTCAGGAAAGGCCTATTTGGCATTGAATATATAAATTATGTGATGAATAAAGGAACGAAGGAACGAAGGAACGAAAGAACGAATGAATGAATGAATGAATGAATGAATGAATAAATTAATACATACATGCATAAGTGACGTCATAACGCGCAATCTCTATTTGCCCACAAGCGTTTCCTCCTTACACCAAATGCAGCTCCTATTTCAATATAACACATTCAGTTCTGCATTTTTCGATGTTTTTACTTTTGCCTCTGTGGTACAATTTAACTTTTTGCTATGTCTGCATTTGTACCAAATCATTGGCTTCTCCTTTCCTACATTCATGTTACATCCATCGTCTGCTTGTAAACCCGCTGGCTCATCCTCGGCTCTATCATAATAAATATCACCCATGTTAGTTTAAACAACTCCTAATAGCTCCCGTAAACCTGTCAGCAATAATATTTGTCCTCTTGGATTCCAGTGGAAGCTATGCCTTTTGTACATTTCCCACCTGCCCCAGCAAAGTTCCCAAAAATCCTGGAATCTGAATCCCTGCCCGCTGCTGCAACCTTGCAGCTAGCGTATAGACTTAAAAACTAACTGGAGGGATGTATGGGAGGGAAGTCAGAGGTAGGTTTTTTATTGCCCACACGTCAACCGCTGGGTGCACGTTAGGGGTGGAGGAAAAGGATGATATGTTAGGAACATTTACGGGTACGCTTCCCTCTGATGTGTGCTTGTGTGCGGCCGCACAGCATATGAAATGCTCCCACTCACAAAAGTCTACTGGGCTTCATCAGTCAGGGCACAAAGTGCATGAGTTGTCATATAATGTTAGAGTTCTACAATGTGTGATTGAGACCGCTTTTGGAATATTGTGTTCAGGGTTAGTCACGCCGTTATGAGAAAGAGTACAGAGGAAAATGAAGAAGCATTTAACAGGACGATAGGGACCGAGATATGGTGAAATGTTGGGTAGCTTATTTCATATTTCTATTTCGACTTCCGCAATGTTTATTAATTTTGTGATATATATTGTATATAAATAAATGTTACGATACGAGAAACGTTTGATAGCTCTGGGTCTACTCGCGGGAACAGAAAGTGTGGAAGGATCCCATTGAAACCTTTCCGAATTTGAAAGAGAGTAGATATGAAAAGATGTTTCCCATGGACGGAAGGTCTAGGACAAGATGGCACAGTCTTAGGATAGAGAGGCGTCTACTTAACAGAGATGCGGGGGATTTCTTTAGACAGAGGGTGGAGAATTTGTGGACTATGTTACCACAGGCAGCTGTGTAGGCCAGGTCGCTGAATGTATTTAAGGCAGATTTTGATTGGACATTGCAATAAAGGTTACGGTGAGAAGGCGGAGAGAAAAAGGTTCAGCCGTGATTGTATGGCGGTACAGACTCGAGTTGCCAAATGGCCTAATTCTGCTACTATGTCTTATGGTCTTCTAATCGGGGTGAAAGCGTTAAGCATTTTTTCGCTGTGTTAGCTTGTCAATAACGAGAGGACAAAAGATTAAGCTGATTGGAGATTTTGAATTAGAATTTGACGAGCTAATTCTTCGCCCTGGCAGTGATGAGTATATAGAATGAGTATAGCTGCCAGAACTGAGTTGGAAGCAGATACGAGAGTAACCGTTCACAAGTTTTTCGACAGAAAAATGGAATGCAAGGAGATTGCTGACGAGTAGATAGGTGGGATCACTTTAATTTAGCTTCACGGACAGCTGGGACAGAGTGGGCTGAAGGGTTTATTAATGCGCTTTCCAACTCTAATCAATGCAGTTTTAAGACCAATATAAGGCGGGGACGTTCCTTTTCTCCGAGTGAACGCTCCTCCTCAATGGCGATCAAGATCAAACTTTCGTATATTTCAATAAAACAAGGTGATGATCGTTAAAGGAATGCGCGATTCGGAGATGAGTTGGCAATCAGATATACACAGATCGTGAGTGAAGAATTGGTGTGGAGGGGAAATATAGGTCTCAGTATATCTGCTATAGTAATTCCTCAACGTATGGATCGTTCAGCACATCTTCCCACTCGTTCGGTAGAAGCCGTGAGCGAGCCGCTGTCATTCGGTTTCGCTAGCCGAAGACGATTGTAGATAATCTCACACACAAGAGATCACCTTTACTGCAAGAATGCCGCTCCCAATTTACTTCCCTCAGTACCGTCACAACTTACATTCTTTGTAATTTCGCAACTAATTCATTGAATTAACTACAGTCCGCCACGCTAGATTTAACTTGACTGACGTAATCCGTTTATAAATAACCAAATCCATTACTTTTTATTCTGTTCAACACTCATTTTCCCCGTGCAGATCATTAAATGATATAAAAAACCCTTGCAATGCGCTACCTCAACTATTTATTCCACGAGATCTCTTTTAGCTCAGCGGGACACATCGCTGGGACGTGAAAATATATGATATGTTGGATGTTTACAACAGTGCAGAGAAAACACTTTACCTCTGCATTGCCATCATTGGAGTTCCTGGTGAGTGAGCAGAGCAATTCATGTTTGGTACCTCTGTGTGTTAACCGCTGCAATCCGGTTTGTGATAATTTTAAAAAGTTTGCAATTTGATAAGGCTGCACAAGCGTTCCTCAGCGATATTGAACCTGCTAATCCATAGTTCTGGTATTTCTCATTCTCCGACAACAGAAACTAAACCTCCTATTCCTCTTACTCACGGGATCCACCTTCAGTGGCACGTGCCCATAGTAACACCTGCGCTTGGGATCAACAGAATGTATGTCAACGGATCTGTGGCGTGTGTTATCGAATTGAATTACAGTGCAGAAATAACCCTTTGAAGGAGACACTCTCCCGCTTGTTACTGAGTTGTCCCTTTCAACCCTTTGGACCGCTCATGGGTCCGATCAGATACTGAGCTTCAAGAGACCCGGTTAGTCCTAATTAATTCAGTAAATCCGGCCTCATCAGAGACTCTAATCAGGACTCGTACAGAATAGAACCCTCCGCGCAATACCGTTCATGACAGTTCGCTTTATCCCTGCCGTTTACACTACTGGAATTCTTAACTCGCCACCGAAAGAAGCAGGTAAGAAACAGTTGGACCCGGCTCCAACTTTGTTGGATTTGCAGTGTTCAGTGATTCCAGCATTCCTGATCCTTAGCCAAAAGGCGATAACTTGTTCTGACACGAACAATGCATTCAGTAATGTCTAGTGTCTGTTCTCCTCTCTCTTTTCAGTGAATTTAGTGGCGATTGTGATACTGTCGCGGGGAAAGTGCGGCCTCTCCACCTGCACCACCCGCTACCTCGTGGCAATGGCAGCGGCTGATCTACTGAGTATTGTGACCGAGGTCATTTTCTATCAAATTAATTATCATTATTTTCCGCGGTGGAATTTCCTGAACCTCACCCGTGTGTGCAATGTTCTAGATGTACTGACATTCACAGCCACCGACTGTTCTGTCTGGTTCACGGTCACCTTCACCTTTGATCGTTTTGTCGCCATTTGTTTCCAGAAGCTGAAATTGAAATATTGCACCGGGAAAACTGCGGCGTTGGTTCTAACAACAACCGGGGTTTTGTTCTGCTTGAAAAACGTTCCTCGCTACTTCATACGGGAACCCGAGGAGATCATCAACAATGTTCCGTGGTTTTGTAAAGTGATAGAGAGTTATCGGACTGACCCTGGGTGGGTGGGTTTTGACTGGATCGATACGATTCTAACTCCGTTTCTCCCTTTCACTGCAATTCTGCTGCTGAATGCTCTGACGATCAGGCACATTTTACTGGCCAGTCGGGTCCGCAGGTGCCTGAAGGGTGAGAGCAATAGGGTAAACTGCAGTGACCCGGAGATGGAGAGCAGGAGGAGGTCTGTCGTTTTACTCTTTACCCTCTCCGGCAGCTTCATCCTCCTGTGGTTGACGCTGGTTGTAAATTTCGTCTATTATCAGATCACAAGCTCTGATTTCAACGACTCTGAATGGATCTTTCACAATGTTGGGATTTTGCTGAAGAATTTCAGCTGCTGCACAAACACATTTATTTACACAGTGACTCAGTCTAAGTTCAGGGAGCAGGTGAAGTGTGTAGTGAAACGTCCGGTTACCTCAGTGTTTCATTTCATTGATAAAGTCGTGCCCTGAGTACAAACAAGAAGCGGCTGCCGTATCGCCAGTCTGGGCTCCGCTCCAGATTCTAGATTCAGAGTTTGCATTGTCTCATATCATTTCCTGTGCACAAATGTAAAGGAGAACGGACAGTTGTGTTCCGATGAAGAACAAACAAAAAAAGAAAAATAAGGTAACTCAACAATAAAAAGCATTGAATATAAAAGCAATAAATGACGTTCGGTCCAGCAGTGTTCGTACAGCAGCTGTCTCCCTGTAAGTGATTAAGTAGTTGTGTTGGTGTTATGCTTGAGCAGGTTAGCAGATGGATGTATTTATTAGTCTTAACATTTTAAAGAAATCAGCTGTTTTTGACTCTGGTGTTCCTGGTGTGAACGTATGTTGCTTCTTTCTTGATAGCAATCCATGAACAGGGTCGATGGGATTGCCTATGATATTGCTGACCTATTTCAATATGTGTCTACATATGTTTGTCTGAAACATATATCCTCCCGAAACCAGAAACCAAAAGCTCAACAGTCACCTGTCCCTGTCGTCTTAGCACCTGCCAACCTTGGCTGTCATTTCGATATATATTACACCCGCTTGGCTCTTCTCTGCCCTCCGTCCTTTCCACTCATTAGAATATCTGCAGCTGCATACAACCGCCTGAACCCGCCTCTTTCTGTGTTACGCCCTGTTGCCATGACAACTACTATTTCTGTAAGTTTGATACGCCTCGACATCGCTCCCAATTTAACGAACTGCTCCGGATATAAGCTCGTTTCTATCTCGGTAAAGCCTTTTCATGCGCAGCAAACTTTACTGGGTGTGTAACACCTTACCGTTCTTACATACCTCCCAATCTCTGGAACCCCACATCCTCAGCCGGAGGATTGCTACCATATTGCTACCATATGCGGCACCTCCACCATTCCAGAGCTCTGTAACCCTCTGTTTCCAAGACTGTCCCCCTACATTTAAATCTACCGAGTCCACATTCATCTCAGTTAATTCCCCCCAGCTCTTCAGACCTTCTCAACCCCGTATTTGTTTTCCAATTCCTCACACACTTCGTATCTCTGTAAAATCCTGTAACCCCATACGCCGTTATATCTGCTACTCCCTCTGCGCACAACACTATTCCTTGCCTGTTCAAGCGTTATCTGTTCCCAGAAGGCTCCTAATCCCTGTATTCAGCTTATGGACCCAGTACTTATCTTATCTTTGTGGTGTTCAAACGGCCAAAGTATATTTATTTTTCGGTAAGACTTTGCAACTAAAGAGGTACACCACCGTCCCTGATATCATTCTAGTCCAGTATTTCCCAACGCCTTTTAGCCCAATGCCTCACAAAGCAACTGCTCACCAGTTACTGCACCCAAACCGCCTAGAAACTTGACTGATGCACGAAAACTCCTGTTTCCATAACGTCCCAGTGGGATATGTATCCGCACCCTTGGTGGCGATACCATCCCGTTGTGAATCACTGCTCTAGTCTCTACACAGACGCCTAACGGTTAGTCTATCTATGACCATTCAGATCCATCCCTTTTCCTTCCTCTCTCTTTTGACTTCTCCCGGATTTTTGTCTGGGTACTTCCAAGCGGCCTTCGCTCATCCTTTATATTCTTGCCTGGGATACCCGCCGTGGACCCAATCGTGTCCTCCTTCAAATGTCAGTGCAGTCCTAGTGGCCAGCATCACTTAAGTAACCATTTGCACCTGGGAGAAATAATCCATTTACATCGTCTTTACATACACCATATCTCGTGGATTAAAATATTGGGTGGTTCCCTCACCCGGCTGAGCTAAGTCTGCTTATATTTGTTTCTGGGCCTTCCTGCCCGCCACTCCAAGCGTCTTTACATGATCTTCACATGGTCTAGTGCTATCTTTAAGGTTGTTGTCGAGGCCGCTGCTGAACTCCCAGCTATTCATAAAACGAGCTATAAAGTCCTCAAGATATTCCCCTTTTATCTGTTGGCATCAGGTAATCTCACCAAAATCCCCGTGTTGTTGGGCTGTCATGAAAATGGGTTCACTCTCTTTCTCGAACTATGGTTTGTCTATCATCGTCCCCAGTCGCCTGTCCGGCCCAAGTTCCCGAGCAGCGGCTGGAAAAATTGGCAAGTCTGTGGGAACCAAATACGGAACGCCACAGTTTTTCTTAACGAGACGGGAGATTAATCCGGGGACCCGCTCCTTCCCGGCTGCACCGGCTGCGGAAACAATTGCAGACGGAGACAGCGCCTCGGCGAGGACCGGGCCGCTGCTGGGCGGCTACAGCTACTTCAAAGACGTCTGAGAGGTTTTGAGATGGATCGAACAGTGGAGGAGTCTGAGCAGAATCAGCCGACAACTGTTAATGGGTCTCGGAGCCGTCACCATCAACGCCATGTCTTTTTTTGTTAGAAGTAGTTTCTTTGTTAAATTCCTCTACAGGTGGTTTGCGTTGCTTGGTCAACTCTTCCCTTTTCTGAAAACACCACACAATATAATCGAGGTCCCATGTGGAATCCCCGCTACCTGAACCGTCGTCTCCTTCCAATGTTTTATTTTTAACAGGTCGAAACCACCCACGTAAGTCCAAAGCCTTGAATCCAGTCATGCAAATCACTAGAAAATGTAAAAGAGTACCTGTTATCACCTGTTCTCAAACTAACCTTATCGGCGGGCGATTCTGGGCGAACCAGCAAACACTTTAAATTGCAGGGTTCCATGTTCCTTCTGCCAGTTTCCATCTTGTTCTCATCCGAACTCTGGAACACTGGTCACTGGCCGGTAAGTGACCACTTGATCTGGCACAGTCCCCGTCCTGAATCCTGCCTTTCAGGGCAGTCTCTCAGGCGGCTTAATTCCCTTTCAGGGGGCCAATTTCTTCGTCAAGGGTTCACTATATCCTGTTTAAAAGGATCCCATCCTTGTCGCTAAAATTGTCAGAGCAAATCAAATAACATTCGTAATCAAATGTTTATATTGTTGGGGAATTAAACAACCCTCGTACCCAAATATTCGATGATCTTTTACCTCCATTACCACTTGAGCACCGTCTCTCAGAGAGCGGCGCTTCTGAGTTCCACAATCCATAATTATCCCTTTTAAGACAGCAACGGTCTTCAATTCAATGTTTCTTAATGCAACAGTATAAGCATTTGTGAGTCTGAATACAAGGATCTTTTCAAACCAAAGCCAGCAGCCCGGAGAGGGTGGTTAGCAGTTTGCTCAGCGTCGTGCTGTATGTTTGAATAACACTTGGTTTTCCACACTCCCATTTATCATATCGGCATTTTATTTTCCTGTGTTCTAGAACATTCAGCAGACACATATCATTAACCCCCTAGATCAGTTTCACCATAAATACATGCCATCTGGAATTAGACATTACATGTTCAGGGGAAAATATAGCAGTCCATTCTGTCTGTGCCTTTCATATATCTATAAACTTCAGTCAGGCCTTACTGTTCCAAATAAAATATCCCCAGACTGACTAATTTCTCCTTATCCAGAACGCATCCTGTTAAGCCTCTTCTACTCACCGATCAAAACCTCCACTTGTTTCCAATAATGGAATGCAGTAATCGAGATCCGGTTGAACAAGAGACTTGTAAAGCTGTAACAAAACTACCTGACATTGGAACTCAGTGTCTCGACTGCTAAAGACAAATAGGCTTTAAGCCGCCTTTACCAACCAAACACCCCTTGCAGCCACTTTCAGTGAGTTATGAATTAGGATCCCAACACCCCCTTGTAGATCAGCACGGTACATCAGCACATACCGATCATCCCATGATATATGCCTCAACCGTGGTCAATTCAGTCTTCCAGAAAAAAAAAAGATATTTATATAGAATGCTAACCAGAACTAAATGAAAAATTTCGAGAAATTTAGCAGGTCGGGAAGCATAGATTGGGATGAATAGAGTCGATTACAGCATTGACACTGACCTTCGGCCTACCGCTTCCATGGCGATCAGCTGTCAATCAAAATAGGTCCATCATCCTGATTTGTCCTGAATCCACTGGGACAGAAATTATCCTGATGTAATTTTCAGTCGCATGGGCATAGGGTCTGAAAGGATATTCTCTGTAGTGAGAGTGTTTGATTAACCCTTTCCTATCCTGCAGTTACCAACCGTATCTTTAAAATTTGTTTGAGTACAGGACTACTGAGGAGGTAGCGTTTGGTCTCTTAAGTAGACTTGTTGGAGAATTTTCCAGCGTCAGGTGGGATATACTGCAGATTATTGAGAGAGGCAGGAGAATAGACTATTGAGAACTTGACCAATATATTGTGTCCTCTTTCGTCACAAACAAGGCAGCAAAAAAACAGTGATGAATGGTATTCTATTACTTATGAAAGCGGATGAATAATCCTGGAAAATATAGACTGCCGAGTCTCACTTCGGAGTAAGGTACTGCATGGAGAGGATACTGAGGGTTGGGATGTACAGTTATTGAACGTCACACACATAAACAGAATCCCTGCTCTTTCAATCTGTTCTGAACTGTACTAGGACCATAGCCTTTCAGGCCCCTCCCATCTATGCCCCCGTCCTTGTGTTTTTTAAACCTTGCTATTGAAACTCCAATCACTACTTCCTCTGGCTACACGCTCACACCGCCCTCTGAGTGAAGACGTTCCCTCTCTTGGTCCGGTTGAATCCTTAAAATCTGACCTGTTGCTCTAGCGTCACCCGAGTTGAGGGGAGAGAGCCTCAGTCACTGGTATCTGATAATACCCGCTCCTCAAGTCAAGCCACACTGAATGAGTTGGCATCACTCAGGCAGGACAGAGAGTGCTGGACCCTGGGCCCCGTATACTAGTCGGGGATTGTGGAATCCGATAGTCCACAAACATCCGTAACATCATATTCTTCTTCCTGGTCACCAGTATTCACCCCCACTGGGTCTTTAGTCAAAGGTGTCTGCGGCTGAATCTCCAAGGGTTTTCCCGTCCTTCAGGCTATTCCGCCTGTCGTGTCCCTCTTCACCACAATTATAACAGACAATACTGGCCGCTCCATTCTCGCGGGACACCATTCACTCGTAGCCCTCTGCTTAGTGAGTACCCTCAGGAGGTCAGACTCCCTGGCTTTATTGCGGACCGGCCGCTCCCGCCGTTAACAACTGGAGGTTCTGCCACAAGCTCATTTACCACTCGCCGGGATGGTATACCAGTTGTCACGTCAGCCAAAGTTGGTGTTACCGAGTACTGTACCCGGCTGACCGAGGACTCCCGCTCCTCCAGCACATTCTTCTCCACTCTTACTTCTCTGATCAGCTCGGAAACAGAGGGAGGGCGCGTCTTACAGACCCCAAGTGGTCTTCCGATGACTGCGCGCTTTTTGACACTTGGTCCATTCTAAACTGATTCATCTCTGCCGTTTGGATGCTCCTCCTCCCCCCGCTACGCCGCAAATCACTCAGCTGCCTCTCTAACCGAAAGTGGAAAGCTTCTCTTGAAACATGTTCTGAAACACAGCCAGCAGCTTCATTCCGCTATCGGTCGGTCCAAAAACACTTTCTTTCGCTTGCCTGTAGCCTGCAGAGGTAGCTAATGGGTTATCTGTCCTTAAGGATCTCACTAGGTCAATAGCCGCCCCGCTGAAACTTTCAGCCATTCGCTGTCTTTTTTACGTCATCAGAGCACTGCCACTTACCAACATCTGATAGGTCTGCTCAAGGCAATTCTTATACTCTCTTCTCCCTCCGGAGGTGGGCTTCACTCCTGAGAACACACTTAGCTTTCAATAACTAGGCCCCCGCTCCTGCCTGTCCACTTGCCATTTATTTGCCAGGGAGGTGAGGGCTGGTACCAATTCAGAATTCACATTCCCAGTTGGAGGACTCAATCGTACTTCAACATCAGAACTCTCCTTCCCTTGTCTCCGCAGAAACGAGAGAAAACTGTCTTTGAAGTCTCTGCACACTGCTGCGGGGAAACCAGGATTCCAATTCAGTCCGCTTTCCTACAGACTCCTCTTCCCAGAAAGTATGAATAGCCCACGACCCCTCCCAGCTGGGGCCCCAATAGTACCAGGCAGATTGAATGCCGTAATTCAGCGCTGGTCTGAACTAAAACAACGCCTTGTCCCGCCAGTTTCTCTAACCTTAGATCCATGATCGTAACTGCTCCTACTGCCTTAACAGTAAAGTTTGAAATAACAATTCCTCCAAGATATGAATGTCTACCCAACTCAATACAACCACATAAGTCACCGGTAAGCCGGTAGATTCGCACCAACGCTCAAACACTGCAGCATCCATAACCACATATCGTAATCACTTGACCGGACAATAACTCAACACAGGCTTAAACGCGCAGTGTTATCGACATTACTGCCCGCGGATAACCATAGGCAGCTGTTACAGGCAACTGATCAGCAAAGGGCAATGCCATGTCAAGGCACGGTAGAGGAAAGGAAATTGATTGGTTCCTATGCGAACATATCAAAAGACCACAACCCATAGCAGTTTCATGAAGCCTCAGGATTACATTCGTAACATTTGACATTTCCAAAAGTACAAGGATTGCGGACTAAATGAATAACTACAGAATCCGTTCAGTTACTTTTGGGTATTAGCAGAATATACCGCTAGACGCGCTAATCAAACGTAACAATACGAGCGGCAAGCATATAAACAGAAGTACTTAAGAAATAGGAACAGTGGTAGGCCATTTGGCCCATCAAGCTTGCTCCGCCATTTAATAAGATCATGGCCAATCTGACCATGGATTAATCTCCAACTTTTTTCTCCTTAACCCATAATTCCCCTACTTTGCAAATCTCTATTCGACCAGGTTTTAAATGTATTTCTTGGGGTAGCCTGCAGTGCTTCATTGGGCAGAGAATTCTGCAGATTCACCACTCTCTGGGAAAACATTTTCTCCTTATCTCCATCCAAAATCTACATTGTCGTATCGAGGTTATGTCTCCTAGTTCTGGTTTCATCTACCAGTGGAAAGAACTTTACAGCCGTTATCTTATCCATCCCTTTCAGAGTTTCATAGGATTCTATATTGTGTAACTCCAGGCCACATCCTTCAAAAGAACACAGAAAAGGAAGAAAATGAGATACTAAAGATAGAAGTAGAGCTGAGTCAGAAGCTGCAAGAAAACGAGACCCGTTAGGCGGCGTCAGCCTAAGCTCCTCCCTCCGATTATAAGGGAGGTAACTCACTAAAGAGAAAATAGCTTCACTGCATCGTTAAGGCAGTGAAGACCATAATTCCGGATTTTTTTTTTGGGGGGGTGAGGAGTGGTGGCGTGTGGAACAGTTGCCAGTACAGTACAAAATTATGCTACTTTAACGGTGGTGATGGGATTATTAAACCTGATAATATACAACAAATCGTTCTTTTATTCTCAATCTTATATTTGTTCAGTGATTTGAGGCGAGAAAACGTTTACGTCTTTGGAGATTCGGTGACGTCGTGACGTCATCTTTTAGATACGTTGAATAATAATTTGCGGACGATATATACCATCCAGCGACCATTTGCTTTAGACTCGAAAGGATTTTTTAAATATTGTATGATTCTAATTAAATAATATTTGTTAACCGTTCAACACTTAAAAGTTATGCGATAGTTTAAAGTGTGAATGCATTGAGAATGTAAAATGTTGCACAAACACTAGACATTTGTGGGTGCAGTTGAAAGAGAAACAGAGGTAATGCGTACGTGAATGAACGGAAGGCAGTCGTGTGGTTGTTAGCATTGTATTGAATGGATGTTTGAATTATTCTTTTCTTTAACAAGAGGATCTCACTGTCTGAAAATGTCTGCTTCATTAGTTGAAATAAATTTGCAGGAACATGTGAATATCAGAAGCTGCTTCTTTTTCCAAAATTATAAAAATTCTTAGTGTATCGTGGCCGCAATCACACAAATCTGGTTTCAGCTTGTTCTTTAGAATATTTGATAAGGATTTTCACTGCAGAAATTATCTGTTTATTCTATATACGTCAGTTAGCAAAGGCAGTTTTGAAGGAAGAAAAGTTGGAACTTAGATTTTGGTTTTGCTTTACCTGCGTATTTCGATTGCGTTCTTGTGTTTGTTTATTGTGGTATTGATTTCAGAGGCAGACACGAATTCCACACTGTCCATGTGAAATCAAGATTAAATGAATTGAGATATGAGTGTATTATCTATTCCGGGCCTAAACCCGGAATATCTAAACCCGCTGTTCAAATGTAAATTGACATAAGACAACTTCGTGTGTACTTGAATAGGAAACTTAAAATTCGCTTTTTGGGAGGCTGGTTCATTCGGAAAGCAACAAATGATGCTGCTGAATGTTTTGAAATGCTGATCTTGAGTTGCAATGTTCCATTGGGAAAAAAATGTTTTGATGTAATCGTAGCATCACACAAACTTCAATCCATCCTTGAGCTCTTGTCAGAATTTCTACTGTGTCAGTGTATAGATACAAGTATTAGTGCACACACTGAGAGTTTGCAACATGAACAAACATTGCTGTAGTATACATACCGGGGAGCTCAAATATGAGCAGTCAACGGATGCTGCCCGACCGCTGAGTTCATCCAGCTTGTTTTTTTTTCGTACGTCGTGATTTGACCACAGCATCTGCAGTGTACTTTGTGTTAACAAAACTATCAGATGCTTGAATCTTCAATTCTAGAAACACATTTCAGACGAAGGTAGCATCTGTGCTCAGGAAAAGTCCAAACAGTGCAATTGAACGAAAGGAAGATGAAGACGGCACCATACATAGAGTGACCAGCTCCAGTACCTTACCAGGGATACCAATCGCTACGATTGTAGGATAGAAAATCCTCGCGATGTAGTAAATCACCGCATATCCCATATTCCGTCAGAGGCAGCGTTCAGTTGTACGGAACATTCTGCACTGCTCATATGGACTTGTGGCAGGTTTTACAGAGTTATATGCAATTCAGAGTAATTCCACTGAAGCAGTTAGTGTGGTTATGACATCAATTGCATGAGAGACAAGCAGCTACACAAATAGTTATGTTACAGTACTTTTCTCACTCTGTAACCGTGTCATGGATTCGTTTCCCGAAAGGATGTTAGAAATTAATAACTTTTAATCAAAAGATAATACGAGCGTTACCAATGCACCTTCCAAGATATCTGACGTCAGCTGCTGAATTGGGACATTTTCTGATCAGTGTTGTTTCTCACGTAGACAAAGATATTGTCAATCAACTTCAAACAGATATATTTTGTCACATTCAACGGAGCACATTCGTTTCTAATACTCAGGGCGGAAATCAGCACGGCAGGCGAGACAGGGTACATTTTATTCAAGGGGAAGATAGAATCCTCTTTTTCTGTCGGTTCTTCCAGTCGTTTGGAGTCATTTGAATAACGAAAGTCACAGAATCACATGATAACATGTATCACAATAAAACACATTGTACGTATGTTCTTCTGAGCATATCAAATAGATCGAGAGAAGTATTCCAGGGACCTTTGATAATATAATTTACGATCCCACACGAATTTAGTTGTTGCTGCGTGGACGGATTGGTTAACGTTTTTTTTTCTGTCGATTAGCATAGAGTGAATGGTTGATTCTTTGACTCTGCAAATGTAGTGGAGGATTGGTATAGGCCCATTGCTTTGTTAATGTTAATGACCAATATCTCGATGTAGAAAACTGAATCAAAAGAACTGCCACCGACTCCTAAGTTGGAGGCGTTCTTCCAGCCAGGAACACAATCCAAGCTTGGAGCTTAATGTTGACTGACTAGGAAATGGGCTAAAAAATGCCAAATACAGAGAAGTGTGAGATGGTCAGCGTTTTGAGGGAAGAAACAATAGGTTCCGAGACAATTACTGAATACTTGGACTTTAGCGTGCAGTATTTAATAAGAGACCTGGTGATATAGACCGATGATTCCAGGAAATCGGCGTCACGGGCAGACCGGCTCGTATTCAGCGCTGATTACAATGACCTTCACAATCAGATCTCTGAGTACACGAGTGGGGACGTTATGTTGAATCCGTACAACATGTTCGTGAGGCCTTAGATAGAATACCTTAGATTTGAAATATTAATAAGCTTCAAAATTGCCAGTAATAATCTGAAAGGAAGAGTTCGGGAAATAAACAGGGTGAATGCACGCAGATCTTCCCCAACCAGTGTCTATACAATAGCCACTATAGAGAGGGAGTGCAGAGGGGATTACTTGGAATGGATGTCGTACCTTATAGAATAGGCCCGTTTCTCCTTGTAATGACAAAGAATGAGAGGTGACCTGACAGAGGTGTGTAAGATGAAGAGAGTCATTGATCGCGTGGATAGTCAGAGATTTTTTTTCACCCCAAGGCCGAAATTGGCTGACAGAAGAGTGCATAGTTTTGAAAAGAGGGCTTTGTCTCAACGGGCTTGGGCGGAAATGGCGAGGCAAGGTAGGTTTGGGTTTCAGTTTATCCTGTTATTTGAGGAAAGGGGGAAATATGAGTGCGAGAGTACCCAGACTCACGGACGTCCACATCTGCGCCAGGTGCGCCGAGCTGCAGCTCCTAAGGGAACATGTTCGGGAACTGGAATTGCAGCTCATGTCAGGGAGAATGAGGAGTCGATGCAGAAGAGATACAGGCAGATGGTCACACCGGGGCCACGCGAGGGGAGTGGGTCACGGTTAGTAGTGGGAATGGCTGGAGTCAGCTACTAGAGCGTACCCCAGTGGCTGTTCTCTTTGACAATAAGTACTCCTGTTTGAGTACTATGGTGGGGGGTGTCAGCCAACCTGGGGGACGCAACAGTGGCCGTGCGTCCAGCACAGAATCCGGCGCTGTAGCTCAGAAGGGTAGGAAAAGGAAGAGGAAGGCAGTATTAATAGGGAACTCGACGGTTAGGGACTCAGATAAAGCTACAGAATGGTAGTTTGCCTCCTTGCGGCCAAGGTCCGGGAAGTTTCAGATCGCGTCCTAGATATCCTGAAGTGGGAGGGTGAAGAGTCAAAGGTCGCCGTACATATTGCTACCAATGACATGGGTAGGAAAAAGGAAGAGGTCCTGAAAGTAGAATAAATGGAGTTAGGAAGGGAGTTGAGAAGAAGGACCGCAAAGGTAGTAATCTCAGTAGGAGTAGAGTAAGGTGGAGGATAAATGCGTGGCAGAGGAATTGCAGCAAGGGGAAGGGGTTCAAGTTTCTGGATTACTGGCACCTCTTCTGGGGCAGGTGTGACTTTGTCATGGTCCGGCCGTAATCCGCGCTCCTGGTTACGAGCCGGTCCGAGTGCTCTGGACTCCGGGTCTTGCAGCTGTCCCTCCCGGTCCCTTTGAGCCTGTTAAGATCATCCTGGATCAAGGAGGCACACTTGTGGCCAATTCGGCTGCAGGTGTTTATAAGGGGCCGTGAGACGGAGGCCGGGTTGCTGGTTGTTTTGTTCTGCATTCTGTTAGCTCCGAAGCCGGGTTAACCAGCTCTATACCAGGTTCGTCTACTCCTCGTCTGCTCCGAAGTCGGTTTAACCTACTCCACACCTGGTTCGTTTGCTCCGCATTCTGCTCCATATCCTGGCTTTTGCCGGTTCTGCAACAGGCTCTCTCATCCGCGCTGCAACCCACTCTGTACCTCTTTTACCCCGTTTGTCATGCTTTTCCTACTCCTCTCGGGGATGCTGGCCCCGCCGTCCCGTCTTATTCGTCTTGACCGCGCTTTCGGTTGCCTTTCCCAATGTACCCGGTGGATCACTGTAGTTATGCTGCTCACCCTGGACCCAGCTTCCTACTCGCTGCGTCCGTCGGGAGGATCCGGCCGGACTGCCGCTGCATGGCGGGGTTTCCGCCCCCTCCTACCCGTTGCTTCCGACCGGAATGCCGCTGCATGGCGGGGTTTCCGCCCCCTCCTACCCGTTGCTTCCGGCCGGAATGCCGCTGCCCGGCGAGGGTTCTACCTTTTCCACCTATTGCTCCCTAAGGGTTGTGCCCCGCACCTGCCGATGTGTCCGCGACTGGCCCAGGCCTCTGTGTTCCCGCCTGGGAGGCGGCCGGGCCCGGAATCCCTGCGGCCCGCCTTGAGGAATCTGCCTGCCTGCCCCGGACTGTGCGATCTGCCTCCCTGCCTTCCTGCCCCGAACTGTGGATCATCCGGCCTGCCTGCCTCGTCTGGACTCTGGGATCCTCCTGCATGCCTGCCTCGTCTGAACTTTTGGGTCCAGCCCCGCCTGCATTAACAATTAAATGCCATGGCATCCCCATCCTGTCCTCCCCCTAGTACTTCAGTGTCTGCGTCCTGCGTTTGGGTCCATCCGGCCCGCGTTCCTGACAGACCTGTAGAAAAAGGACAGCTTGCACTGGAATCGCAGGGGGACCAGGACCCTGGCGGGGAGATTTGTTAAGGCTACTGGGGAGACTTTAAACTAGAATGGTAGGGGGTGGGAATCAAATTGAAGAGAATTGGAGAGGATATTAGTTCACAAACAGATAAAGCTTGTAGACAGTGTGTGAGGAAGGGTAGGCAGGTCATAGTGAAGGGGAGCGCTCAGATCGAAGATGTAGGGGACAAGGAAGATAAAGAAAATAGAAAAGTTGTTTGCACCTTTAGGGATAAACATAGAGTAAGAGGAGAAAAAAATTCTTAAATGCATTTATTTTAAATCTAGGAGCATTGTAAGAAAGGTGGGTGAGCTTAGAGCATGGATTGATCCCTGGAAATATGATGTTGTAGTTGTTGGTAAAACATGGGTGCGGGGTGGGGGGGAGTGATTGGCAACTAAATATTCTTCTATTTCGTTGCTTCAGGTGTGACAGAATCGGAAGGTCAAGAGGGGGAGGGGTTGCATTGCTTGTCGGGGAAAATATTACTTTAGATTATGAGGACACTAAGTCCTCGTTTATTGTCATTTAGAAATGCATGCATGCATTACGTAATGATACAATGTTCTTCTACACGACAGAGGTGCTTTGGCAGGATATATTCGACGGCTCATCTAGGGGGACAATTTGGCTGGAATTGAGGAATGGGAAAGGTGTAGTAACATTTATAGGGGTGTATTATAGACCACCTAATGGAAAGCGAGAATTGAAGGAGCAAATTTGTAATGAGATATCAGATATTTGTAGTAAGCACAAGTTTGTGATTGTGGGAGATTTTAATTATCCACACATAGACAGGAAACCCAATTATGTAAAAGGCTGCATGGTTTGGAGTTTGTAATATGTCAGGGTAGTTGTTTTGCAGCAATACATAGATATACAAACTAGAGAAGGGGCAGTGTTGGATCTCCTGGTAGGGAATGAGATAGGTCAGGTGACAGAGATATGTGTTGGGGAGAACTTGGGGTCCAGTGATCACAATATGATTAGTTTCAATATAATTATGGAGAAGGATAGGTTGAGATATTTGATTGGAGAAAGTCTAACTTTGAGGAAATGGGAGAGGATTTAAAAGGAGTGGATTGGGACAATTTGTTTTATGGGAAGTGTGCAATAGAGGAATGGAGGTCATTTAAAGGTGAAATTTTGAGGGTACAGAATATTTCTGTTCTGTTCGGTAGAAAGGAAATGTTAAAAGTTTCAGAGAGACATGTTTTCAAGTGATATTGGAAACTTGGTTCGGAATAAGAGAGAGATTTAAAATAAATATATGTAGCATCGAGAAAATGAGAATGTAAAAAATATAAAGAATGTATAAGGTATGTTAGGAAAGACATTAGAAAAGATAAAAGAAGATGAGTTTGCTTTGGCAAGTAAAGTGAAAATAAATCCAAAGTGTTTCTATAGATATATTATTAGCAAAAGGATAGTGAGGGAAAAAGTTGTTTACTTAGAGAATCCGAGTGGACAT
>NW_026780411.1:0-36868 GCF_030144855.1 Hypanus sabinus | reverse complement strand
CTCCCGTGTCAGACACAGAGTGATTATTCCTCTACACGGTCCAATCAAACACTCCCGGGGCCAGCCACAGAGTGATTATTCCTCTACACCGCCCATCACACTCTCCCGGGGTCAGACACAGAGTGAATCTCCCTGCACTCCGTCGCATCACACACTTCAGGGGTCAGACACAGAGAGATTATTCCACTACACGGTCCCAGCAAGCACTCCCGGGGTCAGACACAGAGTGATTATTCCTCAACACGGTACCATCACACACTCCCGGTGTCAGACACAGTGTGAATCTCCTTCCACACCGTCCCATCACACTCTCACGGCGTAAGACACAGAGTGATTATTCCTCTACACGGTCGCATCAAACACTCACCAGGTCAGACACAGAGTGTATCTCCCTCCACACCGTCCCATCACACACTCCCGGGGTCAGACACAGAGTGATTATTCCTCTGCACGGTACCATCACACACTCCCGGTGTCAGACACGGTGTGAATCTCCTTCAACACCGTCCCGTCACACACTCCCGGGGTCAGACACAGAGTGATTATTCCTCTGCACGGTCTCATCATACACTCCCGGGGTCAGACACAGAGTGATTATTCCTCTACACGGCCCCATCAAACTCTCCCGGGGTCAGACACAGAGTGATTATTCCTCTACACGGTCCCATCAAACGCTCCCGGGGTCAGACACAGAGAGAATCTCAATCTACAGCGTCCCATCACACACTCCCGAGGTCAGACATAGAGTGAATCTCAATCCTCACCGTCCCATCAAACAGTCCCGGGGTCAGACACAGAGAGATTATTCCACTACACGGTCCCAGCAAGCTCTCCCGGGGTCAGACACAGAGTGATTATTCCTCAACACGGTACCATCACACACTCCCGGTGTCAGACACAGTGTGAATCTCCTTCCACACCGTCCCATCACACTCTCACGGCGTAAGACACAGAGTGATTATTCCTCTACACGGTCGCATCAAACACTCACCAGGTCAGACACAGAGTGTATCTCCCTCCACACCGTCCCATCACACACTCCCGGGGTCTGACACAGAGAGATTATTCCTCTGCACGGTACCATCACACACTCCCGGTGTCAGACACGGTGTGAATCTCCTTCAACACCGTCCCGTCACACACTCCCGGGGTCAGACACAGAGTGATTATTCCTCTACACGGCCCCATCAAACTCTCCCGGGGTCAGACACAGAGTGATTGTTCCTCTACACGGTCCCATCAAACGCTCCCGGGGTCAGACACAGAGTGAATCTCAATCTACAGCGTCCCATCACACACTCCCGAGGTCAGACATAGAGTGAATCTCAATCCTCACCGTCCCATCACACTGCCCGGGGTCAGACACAGAGAGATTATTCCTCTACACGGTACCATCAAACAGTCCCGGGGTCAGACACAGAGTGAATCTCCCTCCACACCGTCCCGTCACAAACTCCCGGTGTCAGACACAGAGTGATTATTCCTCTACACCGCCCATCACACACTCCCGGGGTCAGGCACAGAGTGAATCTCCCTCCACACGGTCCCATCACACACTCCCAGGGTCATACACAGAGGGATTATTCCTCAAAACGGTCCCATCAAACACTGCCGCGGTCAGACACAGAGTGAATCTCCCTCCACACCGTCCCATCACACACTCCCGGGGTCAGACACAGAGTGATTATTCCTCTACACCGCCCATCACACACTCCCGGGGTCAGACACAGAGTGAATCTCCCTCTACACCGCCCCTCACACACTCCCGGGGTCAGACACAGATATTATTCCTCTACACGGTACCATCAAACACTCCCGGGGTCAGACACAGAGTGAATCTCCCTCCACACCGTCCCATCACACTCTCCCGTGTTCAGACACAGAGTGATTATTCTTCTCCACGGTCCCATCAAACACTCCCGGGGTCAGACACAGAGTGATTATTGCTCTACACGGTCCCATCTCACACTCCCGGGATCAGTCACATAGTGAATGTTCCTCTACACCGCCCATCACACACTCCCGGGGTCAGACACAGAGTGAATCTCCCTCCACACGGTCCCATCACACACTCCCAGGGTCATACACAGAGGGATTATTCCTCAACACGGTCCCATCAAACACTGCCGGGGTCAGACACAGAGTGAATCTCCCTCCACACCGTCCCATCACACACTCCCGGGGTCAGACACACAGAGTGATAATTCCTCTACACAGTCCCATCAAACACTCCCGGGGTCAGACACAGAGTGAATCTCCCTCCACACCGTCCCATCACACACTCCCGTGTTCAGACACAGAGAGATTATTCTTCTCCACGGTCCCATCAAACACTCCCGGGGTCAGACACAGAGTGTATCTCCCTGCAAATCGTCCCATCACAAACTCCCGGGGTCATACACAGACTGAATCTCCCTCCTCACCGTCCCATCAAACACTCCCGGGGTCAGGCACAGAGTGAATTTATATCCATACCGTCCCATCATACACTCCCGGGGTCAGACACATAGTGATTATTCCTCTACACGGTCCAATCAAACACTCCCGGGGTCAGCCACAGAGTGATTATTCCTCTACACCGCCCATCACACTCTCCCGGGGTCAGACACAGAGTGAATCTCCCTCCACACCGTCCCATCACACACTCCCGTGTTCAGACACAGAGTGATTATTCTTCTCCACGGTCCCATCAAACACTCCCGGGGTCAGACACAGAGTGATTATTGCTCTACACGGTCCCATCTCACACTCCCGGGATCAGTCACATAGTGAATGTTCTTCTACACCGCCCATCACACATTCCTTTTGTCAGACACAGAGTGTATCTCCCTGCAAATCGTCCCATCACACACTCCCGGGGTCAGACACAGATTGAATCTCCCTCCACACCGTCCCATCAAACACTCCCGGGGTCAGACACAGAGTGAATTTATATCCACACCGTCCCATCATACACTCCCGGGGCCAGACACATAGTGATTATTCCTCTACACGGTCACATCAAACTCTTCCGTGGTCAGACACAGTGTGAATCTCCTTCCACACCGTCCCATCACACTCTCACGGGGTCAGACACAAAGTGATTATTCCTCTACACGGAACCTTAACACACTCCCGGTGTCAGACACAGAGTGATTATTCCTCTACACGGTCCCATCAAACACTCCCGGGGTCAGACACAGAGGGAATCTCCCTCCACGACGTCCCATCACACTCTCCCGGGGTCAGACACAGAGTGATTATTCCTCTACACCGCCCATCACACATTCCCTGGGTCAGACACAGAGTGAATCTCCCTGCAAATCGTCCCATCACACACTCCCGGGGTCAGACACAGACTGAATCTCCCTCCACACCGTCCCATCAAACACTCCCGGGGTCAGAGACAGAGTGAATTTATATCCAAACCGTCCCATCATACACTCCCGTGTCAGACACAGAGTGATTATTCCTCTACACGGTCCAATCAAACACTCCCGGGGCCAGCCACAGAGAGATTATTCCTCTACACCGCCCATCACGCTCTCCCGGGGTCAGACACAGAGTGAATCTCCCTGCACTCCGTCGCATCACACACTTCAGGGGTCAGACACAGAGAGATTATTCCACTACACGGTCCCAGCAAACACTCCCGGGTTCAGACACAGAGTGATTATTCCTCAACACGGTACCATCACACACTCACGGTGTCAGACACAGTGTGAATCTCCTTCCACACCGTCCCATCACACTCTCACGGCGTAAGACACAGAGTGATTATTCCTCTACACGGTCCCATCAAACACTCCCCAGGTCAGACACAGAGTGTACCTCCCTCCACACCGTCCCATCACACACTCCCGGGGTCTGACACAGAGTGATTATTCCTCTACACGGTACCATCAAACAGTCCCGGGGTCAGACACAGAGAGATTATTCCTCTACACGGTCCCAGCAAACACTCCCGGAGTCAGACACAGAGAGATTATTCCTCTACACGGTCCCATCAAACACTCCCGGTGTTAGACACAGAGTCATTATACCTCTGCAAGGTCACATCAAACACTTCCGTGGTCAGACACAGAGTGATTATTCCTCTGCACGGTACCATCACACACTCCCGGTGTCAGACACGGTGTGAATCTCCTTCAACACCGTCCCATCACACACTCCCGGGGTCAGACACAGAGTGATTATTCCTCTACACGGTCTCATCAAACACTCCCGGGGTCAGACACAGAGTGATTATTCCTCTACACGGCCCCATCAAACTCTCCCGGGGTCAGACACAGAGTGATTATTCCTCTACACGGTCCCATCAAACGCTCCCGGGGGTAAGACACAGAGTGATTATTTCTCTACACGGTTCCATCAAACACTCCGTGTGTAAGACACAGAGTGATTATTCCACTACAAGGTCCCATCAAACACTTCCGGGGTCAGACACAGAGTGAATCTCAATCTACAGCGTCCCATCACACACTCCCGGGGTCAGACATAGAGTGAATCTCAATCCTCACCGTCCCATCACACTGCCCGGGGTCAGACACAGAGAGATTATTCCTCTACACGGTACCATCAAACAGTCCCGGGGTCAGACACAGAGAGATTATTCCTCTACACGGTCCCAGCAAACTCTTCCTGGGTCAGACACAGAGTGATTATTCCTCAACACGGTACCATCACACACTCCCGGTGTCAGACACAGAGTGATTATTCCTCTGCACGGTCCCATCACACACTCCCGGTGTCAGACACAGAGTGAATCTCAATCCACACCGTCCCATCACACTGCCCGGGTTCAGACATAGAGAGATTATTCCTCTACACGGTACCATCAAACAGTCCCGGGGTCAGAGGCAGAGTCATTATTCCTCTACACGGTACCATCACACTCTCCCGGTGTCAGACACAGAGTGATTATTCCTCTGCACGGTCCCATCAAACACTCCCGGTGTCAGACACAGTGTGAATCTCCTTCCACACCGTCCCATCACACTCTACCGGGGTCAGACACAGAGTGATTATTCCTCTACACGGTCCCATCAAACACTCCCGGGGTCAGACACAGACTGAATCTCCCTCCACACCGTAGCATCGCACACTCCCGGGGTCAGACACAGAGAGATTATTCCTCTACACGGTCCCATCAAACACTCCCGGGGTCAGACACAGTGAGATTATTCCTCAACACGGTCCCATCAAACACTCCCGGGGTCAGACACAGACTGAATCTCCCTCCACACCGTAGCATCGCACACTCCCGGGGTCAGACACAGAGTGATTATTCCTCAACACGGTACCATCACACACTCCCGGTGTCAGACACAGAGTGATTATTCCTCTACACGGTCCCATCAAACGCTCCCGGGGTCAGACACAGAGTGAATCTCCCCCCACGACATCCCATCACACTCTCCCGGGGTCAGACACAGAGTGATTATTCCTCTACACGGTCCCGTCAAACACTCCCGTGGTCAGACACAGTGGGATTATTCCTCTACACGGCCCCATCAAACTCTCCCGGGGTCAGACACAGAGTGATTATTCCTCTACACGTTCCCATCAAACGCTCCCGGGGGTCAGACTCAGAGTGATTATTCCTCTACACGGTCCCATGAAACACTCCCGTGGTCAGACACAGAGTGAATCTCCCTCCACACCGTCCCATCACACTCTCCCGGGTCAGACACAGAGTGATTATTCCTCTACACGGTCCCATCACACACTCCCGGTGTCAGACACAGAGTGATTATTCCTCTACACGGACCCATCAAACACTCGCGGTGTCAGACACAGTGTGAATCTCCTTCCACACCGTCCCATCACACTCTCCCGGGGTCAGACACAGAGTGATTATTCCTCTACACGGTCTCGTCAAACACTCCCGTGGTCAGACACAGAGTGATTATTCCTCTACACGGCCCCATCAAACTCTCCCGGGGTCAGACACAGAGTGATTATTCCTCTACACGTTCCCATCAAACGCTCCCGGGGGTCAGACTCAGAGTGATTATTCCTCTACACGGTCCCATGAAACACTCCCGTGGTCAGACACAGAGTGAATCTCCCTCCACACCGTCCCGTCACAAACTCCCGGTGTCAGACACAGAGTGATTATTCCTCTACACCGCCCATCACACACTCCCGGGGTCAGACACAGAGTGAATCTCCATCCACACGGTCCCATCACACACTCCCAGGGTCATACACAGAGGGATTATTCCTCAACACGGTCCCATCAAACACTGCCGGGGTCAGACACAGAGTGAATCTCCCTCCACACAGTCCCATCACACACTCCCGGGGTCAGACACAGGGTGATTATTCCTCTACACTGTCCCATCAAACACTCCCGGGGTCAGACACAGAGTGATTATTCCTCTACACGTTCCCATCAAACGCTCCCGGGGGTCAGACTCAGAGTGATTATTCCTCTACACGGTCCCATGAAACACTCCCGTGGTCAGACACAGAGTGAATCTCCCTCCACACCGTCCCGTCACAAACTCCCGGTGTCAGACACAGAGTGATTATTCCTCTACACCGCCCATCACACACTCCCGGGGTCAGACACAGAGTGAATCTCCATCCACACGGTCCCATCACACACTCCCAGGGTCATACACAGAGGGATTATTCCTCAACACGGTCCCATCAAACACTGCCGGGGTCAGACACAGAGTGAATCTCCCTCCACACAGTCCCATCACACACTCCCGGGGTCAGACACAGGGTGATTATTCCTCTACACTGTCCCATCAAACACTCCCGGGGTCAGACACAGAGTGATTATTCTTCTCCACGGTCCCATCAAACACTCCCGGGGTCAGACACAGAGTGATTATTGCACTACACGGTCCCATCTCACACTCCCGGGTTCAGTGACAGAGTGAATGTTCCTCCACACCGCCCATCACACACTCCCGGGGTCAGACACAGAGTGAATGTTCCTCCACACCGTCCCATCAAACACTCCCGTGGTCAGACACAGAGTGAATCTCCCTCCACACCGTCCCATCACAATCTCCCGGTGTCAGACACAGAGTGATTATTCCTCTACACCGCCCATCACACATTCCCTGGGTCACACCGCCCATCACACATTCCCTGGGTCAGACACAGAGCGAATCTCCCTGCAAAACGTCCTATCACACACTCCCGGGGTCAGACACGGACTGAATCTCCCTCCACACCGTCCCATCAAACACTCCCGTGGTCAGACACAGAGTGAATCTCCCTGCACACCGTCCCATCACAATCTCCCGGTGTCAGACACAGAGTGATTATTCCTCTACACCGCCCATCACACACTCCCGGGGTCAGACACAGAGTGAATCTCCATCCACACGGTCCCATCACACACTCCCAGGGTCATACACAGAGGGATTATTCCTCAACACGGTCCCATCAAACACTGCTGCGGTCAGACACAGCGTGAATCTCCCTCCACACAGTCCCATCACACACTTCCGGGGTCAGACACAGGGTGATTATTCCACTACACTGTCCCATCAAACACTCCCGGGGTCAGACACAGAGTGAATCTCCCTCCACACCTTCTCATCACTCACTCCCGTGTTCAGACACAGAGTGATTATTCTTCTCCACGGTCCCATCTCACACTCCCGGGGTCAGTCACAGAGTGAATGTTCCTCTGCACCGCCCATCACACACTCCCGGGGTCAGACACAGAGAGAATCTCCCTGCAAAACGTCCCATCACACACTCCCGGGGTCAGACACAGACTGAATCTCCCTCCACACCGTCCCATCAAACACTCCCGGGGTCAGACACAGAGTGTATTTATATCCACACCGTCCCATCATACACTCCCGGGGCCAGACACATAGTGATTATTCCTCTACACGGTCCCATCACACACTCCCGGTGTCAGACACAGAGTGATTATTCCTCTACACGGTCCCATCAAACACTCGCGGTGTCAGACACAGTGTGAATCTCCTTCCACACCGTCCCATCACACTCTCCCGGGTCAGACACAGAGTGATTATTCCTCAACACGGTACCATCACACACTCCCGGTGTCAGACACAGTGTGAATCTCCTTCCACACCGTCCCATCACACTCTCCCGGGGTCAGACACAGAGTGATTATTCCTCTACACGGTCCCGTCAAACACTCCCGTGGTCAGACACAGAGTGATTATTCCTCTACACTGCCCCATCAAACTCTCCCGGGGTCAGACACAGAGTGATTATTCCTCTACACGTTCCCATCAAACGCTCCCGGGGGTCAGACTCAGAGTGATTATTCCTCTACACGGTCCCATGAAACACTCCCGTGGTCAGACACAGAGTGAATCTCCCTCCACACAGTCCCATCACACACTCCCGGGGTCAGACACAGGGTGATTATTCCTCTACACTGTCCCATCAAACACTCCCGGGGTCAGACACAGAGTGATTATTCTTCTCCACGGTCCCATCAAACACTCCCGGGGTCAGACACAGAGTGATTATTGCACTTCACGGTCCCATCTCACACTCCCGGGGTCAGTGACAGAGTGAATGTTCCTCTACACCGCCCATCACACACTCCCGTGGTCAGACACAGAGTGAATCTCCCTGCAAAACGTCCTATCACACACTCCCGGTGTCAGACACGGACTGAATCTCCCTCCACACCGTCCCATCAAACACTCCCGTGGTCAGACACAGAGTGAATCTCCCTCCACACCGTCCCATCACAATCTCCCGGTGTCAGACACAGAGTGATTATTCCTCTACACCGCCCATCACACACTCCCGGGGTCAGACACAGAGTGAATCTCCATCCACACGGTCCCATCACACACTCCCAGGGTCATACACAGAGGGATTATTCCTCAACACGGTCCCATCAAACACTGCTGGGGTCAGTCACAGCGTGAATCTCCCTCCACACAGTCCCGTCACACACTCCCGGGGTCAGACACAAAGTGATTATTCCTCTACACTGTCCCATCAAACACTCCCGGGGTCAGACACAGAGTGAATCTCCCTCCACACCGTCCCATCACTCACTCCCGTGTTCAGACACAGAGTGATTATTCTTCTCCACGGTCCCATCTCACACTCCCGGGGTCAGTCACAGAGTGAATGTTCCTCTGCACCGCCCATCACACACTCCCGGGGTCAGACACAGAGAGAATCTCCCTGCAAAACGTCCCATCACACACTCCCGGGGTCAGACACAGACTGAATCTCCCTCCACACCGTCCCATCAAACACTCCCGGGGTCAGACACAGAGTGAATTTATATCCACAGCATCCCATCATACACTCCCGGGGTCAGACACAGAGTGATTATTCCTCTACACGGTCCAATCAAACACTCCCGGGGTCAGACTCAGAGTGATTATTCCTCTACACCGCCCATCACACCCTCTCGGGGTCAGACAGAGAGTGAATCTCCCTCCACACCGTCCCATCACACACTCCGGTGGTCAGACACAGAGTGATTAATCCTCTACACCGACGCATCACACACTCCCGTGGTCAAACACAGAGTGATTATTCCTCTACACGGTCCCATGAAACACTCCCTGGGTAAGACACAGAGTGAATCTCCCTCCACACCGTCCCGTAACAAACTCCCGGGGTCAGACACAGAGTAATTATTCCTCTACATCGCCCATCACAAACTCCCGGGGTCAGACACAGAGTAATTATTCCTCTACACCGCACATCACACACTCCCTGGGTCAGACACAGAGTGAATCTCCCTGCAAATCGTCCCATGACACACTCCCGGGGTCAGACACAGAGTGAATTTATATCCACACCGTTCCATCATACACTCCCGGGGTCAGGCCCAGAGTGATTATTACTCTAAACGGTCCAATCAAATACTCCCGGGGTCAGCCACAGAGTGTTTATTCCTCTACACCGCCCATCACACTCTCCAGGTGTCAGACACAGAGTGACTCTCCCTACACACCGGCCCATCACACACTCCCATGGTCAGACACAGAGTGATTATTGATCTACACGGTCCCATCGAACACTCCTGGGGTCAGGCACAGAGTGATTATTCCTCTACTCGGTCCAATCAAACACTCCTGGGGTCAGCCACAGAGTGATTATTCCTCTACACCGCCCATCACACTCTCGAGGGGTCAGACACAGAGTGAATCTCCCTACACACCGTCCCATCACACACTCCCGGGGTCAGACACAGTGTGATTATTGATCTACACGGTCCCATCAAACACTCCCGGGGTCAGACACAGAGTGAATCTCCGTCCACACCGTCCCATCACACACTCCCGGGGTCAGACACAGGGTGATTATTCCTCTACACGGTCCCATCAAACACTCCGTGGGTCAGACACACAGTGATTATTCCTCTACACGGTCACATCAAATACTCCCGGGGTCAGACACAGAGTGAATCTCCCTCATCGCCGTCCCATCACAATCTCCCGGTGTCAGACACAGAGTGATTATTCCTCTACACGGTCCCATCAAACACTCCCGTGGTCAGACACAGAGTGGTTATTCCTCTACACGGCCCCATCAAACTCTCCCGGGGTTAGACACAGAGTGATTATTCCTCTACACGGTCCCATCAAACGCTGCCGGGTGTCAGACACAGAGTGATTATTCCTCTACACGGTCCCATGAAACACTCCCGGTGTCAGACACAGAGTGAATCTCCCTCCACACCGTCCCGTCACAAACTCCCGGTGTCAGACACAGAGTGATTATTCCTCTACACCGCCCCTCACACACTCCCGGGGTCAGACAGAGAGTGAATCTCCCTCCACACGGTCCCATCACACACTCCCAGGGTCATACACAGAGGGATTATTCCTCAACACGGTCCCAACAAACACTGCCGCGGTCAGACACAGAGTGAATCTCCCTCCACACGGTCCCATCACACACTCCCGGGGTCAGACACAGAGTGTTTATTCCTCTACACGGTCCCATCAAACACTCCCGTGGTCAGACACAGAGTGATTATTCCTCTACACGGCCCCATTAAACTCTCCCGGGGTCAGACACAGAGTGATTATTCCTCTACACGGTCACATGAAACACTCCCGGGGTCAGACACAGAGTGAATCTCCGTCCGCACAGTCCCAACACAAACTCCCGGGGTCAGACAGAGTGATTATTCCTCTAGACGTTCCCATCAAACACTCCCGGTGTCAGACACAGAGTGAATCTCCCTCAACACCGTCCCGTCACAAACTCCCGGTGTCAGACACAGAGCGATTATTCCTCTACACCGCCCATCACACACTCCCGGGTATAGACACAGAGTGAATCTCCCTCCACACGGCCCCATCAAACTCTCCCGGGGTCAGACACAGAGTGATTATTCCTCTACACGGTCCCATGAAACACTCCCGGTGTCAGACACAGAGTGAATCTCCGTCCGCACCGTCCCAACACACACTCCCGGGGTCAGACAGAGTGATTATTCGTCTACACGGTCCCAGCAAACAATCCCGGTGTCAGACACAGAGTGCATCTCCCTCCACACCGTCCCGTCACGAACTCCCGGTGTCAGACACAGAGTGATTATTCCTCTACACCGCCCATCACACACTCCCGGGGTCAGACACAGAGTGAATCTCCCTCCACACGGTCCCATCACACACTCCCAGGGTCATACACAGAGGGATTATTCCTCAATACGGTCCCATCAAACACTGCCGCGGTCAGACACAGAGTGAATCTCCCTCCACACCGTCCCATCACACACTCCCGGGGTCAGACACAGAGTGATTATTCCTCTACACTGTCCCATCAAACACTCCCGTGGTCAGACACAGAGTGATTATTGCTTTAAACGGTCACATCTCACACTCCCGGGATCAGTCACAGAGTGAATGTTCCTCTACACCGCCCATCACACACTCCCGGGGTCAGACACAGAGATTATTCCTCTACACGGTACCATCAAACACTCCCGGGGTCAGACACAGAGTGAATCTCCCTCCACACCGTCCCATCACACACTCCCGTGTTCAGACACAGAGTGATTATTCCTCTACACGGTCCAATCAAACACTCCCGGGGTCAGCCACAGAGTGATTATTCCTCTACACCGCCCATCACACTCTCCCGGGGTCAGACACAGAGTGAATCTCCCTCCACACCGTCCCATCACACACTCCCGTGTTCAGACACAGAGTGATTATTCTTCTCCACGGTCCCATCAAACACTCCCGGGGTCAGACACAGAGTGAATGTTCCTCTACACCGCCCATCACACACTCCCTGGGTCAGACACAGAGTGTATCTCCCTGCAAATCGTCCCATCACACACTCCCGGGGTCAGACACAGATTGAATCTCCCTCCACACCGTCCCATCAAACACTCCCGGGGTCAGACACAGAGTGCATTTATATCCACACCGTCCCATCATACACTCCCGGGGCCAGACACATAGTGATTATTCCTCTACACGGTCACATCAAACTCTTCCGTGGTCAGACACAGTGTGAATCTCCTTCCACACCGTCCCATCACACTCTCACGGGGTCAGACACAAAGTGATTATTCCTCTACACGGTACCTTAGCACACTCCCGGTGTCAGACACAGAGTGATTATTCCTCTACACGGTCCCATCAAACACTCCCGGTGTCAGACACAGTGTGAATCTCATTCCACACCGTACCATCACAATCTCCCGGGGTCAGACACAGAGTGATTATTCCTCTACAAGGTCCCATCACACACTCCCGGGGTCAGACACAGACTGAATCTCCCTCCACACCGTCCCATCAAACACTCCCGGGGTCAGACACAGAGTGAATTTATATCCATACCGTCCCATCATACAGTCCCGGGGTCAGACACATAGTGATTATTCCTCTACACGTTCCAATCAAACACTCCCGGAGTAAGCCACAGAGTGATTATTCCTCTACACCGCCCATCACACTCTCCCGGGGTCAGACACAGAGTGAATCTCCCTCCACAGCGTCCCATCACACACTCCGGTGATCAGACACAGAGTGATTATTCCTCTCCACGGTCCCATCAAACACTCCCGGGGTCAGGCACTGAGTGATTATTCCTCTACACGGCCCCATCAAACTCTCCCGGGGTCTGACACAGAGTGGTTATTCCTCTACACGGCCCCATCAAACTCTCCCGGGGTTAGACACAGAGTGATTATTCCTCTACACGGTCCCATCAAACGCTGCCGGGTGTCAGACACAGAGTGATTATTCCTCTACACGGTCCCATGAAACACTCCCGGTGTCAGACACAGAGTGAATCTCCCTCCACACCGTCCCGTCACAAACTCCCGGTGTCAGACACAGAGTGATTATTCCCCTACACCGCCCCTCACACACTCCCGGGGTCAGACACAGAGTGAATTTCCCTCCACACGGTCCCATCACACACTCCCAGGGTCATACACAGAGCGATTATTCCTCTACACTGTACCATCAAACATTCCGTGGGTCAGACACACAGTGATTATTCCTCTACACCGCCCATCACACATTCCCTGGGTCAGACACAGAGTGAATCTCCCTGCAAATCGTCCCATCACACACTCCCGGGGTTAGACACAGACTGAATCTCCCTCCACACCGTCCCATCAAACACTCCCGGGGTCAGAGACAGATTGAATTTATATCCAAACCGTCCCATCATACACTCCCGTGTCAGACACAGAGTGATTATTCCTCTACACGGTCCAATCAAACACTCCCGGGGCCAGGCACAGAGTGATTATTCCTCTACACCGCCCATCACACTCTCCCGGGGTCAGACACAGAGTGAATCTCCCTGCACTCCGTCGCATCACACACTTCAGGGGTCAGACACAGAGAGAATATTCCACTACACGGTCCCAGCAAGCACTCCCGGGGTCAGACACAGAGTGATTATTCCTCAACACGGTACCATCACACACTCACGGTGTCAGACACAGTGTGAATCTCCTTCCACACCGTCCCATCACACTCTCACGGCGTAAGACACAGAGTGATTATTCCTCTACACGGTCCCATCAAACACTCCCCAGGTCAGACACAGAGTGTATCTCCCTCCACGCCGTCCCATCACACACTCCCGGGGTCTGACACAGAGAGATTATTCCTCTACACGGTACCATCAAACAGTCCCGGGGTCAGACACAGAGAGATTATTCCTCTACACTGTCCCAGCAAACACTCCCGGAGTCAGACACAGAGAGATTATTCCTCTACACGGTCCCATCAAACACTCCCGCTGTCAGACACAGAGTCATTATTCCTCTGCAAGGTCACATCAGACACTTCCGTGGTCAGACACAGAGTGATTATTCCTCTGCACGGTACCATCACACTCTCCCGGTGTCAGACACGGTGTGAATCTCCTTCAACACCGTCCCGTCACACACTCCCGGGGTCAGACACAGAGTGATTATTCCTCTGCACGGTCTCATCATACACTCCCGGGGTCAGACACAGAGTGATTATTCCTCTACACGGCCCCATCAAACTCTCCCGGGGTCAGACACAGAGTGATTATTCCTCTACACGGTCCCATCAAACGCTCCCGGGGGTAAGACACAGATTGATTATTCCTCTACACGGCCCCATCAAACTCTCCCGGGGTCAGACACAGAGTGATTATTCCTCTACACGGTCCCATCAAACGCTCCCGGGGGTAAGACACAGAGTGATTATTTCTCTACACGGTTCCATCAAACACTCCGTGTGTAAGACACAGAGTGATTATTCCACTACAAGGTCCCATCAAACACTCCCGGGGTCAGACACAGAGTGAATCTCAATCTACAGCGTCCCATCACACACTCCCGGGTTCAGACATAGAGTGAATCTCAATCCTCACCGTCCCATCACACTGCCCGGTGTCAGACACAGAGAGATTATTCCTCTACACGGTACCATCAAACAGTCCCGGGTTCAGACACAGAGTGAATCTCCCTCCCCACCGTCCCGTCACAAACTCCCGGTGTCAGACACAGAGTGATTATACCTCTACACCGCCCATCACACACTCCCGGGGTCAGACACAGAGTGAATCTCCCTCCACACGGTCCCATCACACACTCCCAGGATCATACACAGAGGGATGATTCCTCAATACGGTCCCATCAAACACTGCCGCGGTCAGACACAGAGTGAATCTCCCTCCACACCGTCCCATCACACACTCCCGGGGTCAGACACAGAGTGATTATTCCTCTACACCGCCCATCACACACTCCCGGGGTCAGACACAGAGTGAATCTCCCTCTACACCGCCCATCACACACTCCCGGGGTCAGACACAGAGATTATTCCTCTACACGGTACCATCAAACACTCCCGGGGTCAGACACAGAGTGAATCTCCCTCCACACCGTCCCATCACACTCTCCCGTGTTCAGACACAGAGTGATTATTCTTCTCCACGGTTCCATCAAACACTCCCGGGGTCAGACACAGAGTGATTATTGCTCTACACGGTCCCATCTCACACTCCCGGGATCAGTAACATAGTGAATGTTCCTCTACACCGCCCATCACACACTCCCGGGGTCAGACACAGAGTGAATCTCCCTCCACACGGTCCCATCACACACTCCCAGGGTCATACACAGAGGGATTATTTCTCAACACGGTCACATCAAACACTGCCGGGGTCAGACACAGAGTGAATCTCCCTCCACACCGTCCCATCACACACTCCCGGGGTCAGACACAGAGTGATTATTCCTCTACACAGTCCCATCAAACACTCCCGGGGTCAGACACAGAGTGAATCTCCCTCCACACCGTCCCATCACACACTCCCGTGTTCAGACACAGAGTGATTATTCTTCTCCACGGTCCCATCAAACACTCCCGGGGTCAGACACAGAGTGTATCTCCCTGCAAATCGTCCCATCACACACTCCCGGGGTCATACACAGACTGAATCTCCCTCCACACCGTCCCATCAAACACTCCCGGGGTCAGACACAGAGTGAATTTATATCCATACCGTCCCATCATACACTCCCGGGGTCAGACACATAGTGATTATTCCTCTACACGGTCCAATCAAACACTCCCGGGGTCAGCCACAGAGTGATTATTCCTCTACACCGCCCATCACACTCTCCCGGGGTCAGACACAGAGTGAATCTCCCTCCACACCGTCCCATCACACACTCCCGTGTTCAGACACAGAGTGATTATTCTTCTCCACGGTCCCATCAAACACTCCCGGGGTCAGACAAAGAGTGATTATTGCTCTACACGGTCCCATCTCACACTCCCGGGATCAGTCACATAGTTAATGTTCCTCTACACCGCCCATCACACATTCCTTTTGTCAGACACAGAGTGCATCTCCCTGCAAATCGTCCCATCATACACTCCCGGGGTCAGACACATAGTGATTATTCCTCTACACGGTCCAATCAAACACTCCCGGGGTCAGACACAGAGTGATTATTCCTCTGCACGGTACCATCACACACTCCCGGTGTCAGACACGGTGTGAATCTCCTTCAACACCGTCCCATCACACACTCCCGGGGTCAGACACAGAGTGATTATTCCTCTACACGGTCTCATCAAACACTCCCGGGGTCAGACACAGAGTGATTATTCCTCTACCCGGCCCCATCAAACTCTCCCGGGTTCAGACACAGAGTGATTATTCCTCTACACGGTCCCATCAAACGCTCCCTGGGGTAAGACACAGAGTGATTATTTCTCTACACGGTTCCATCAAACACTCCGTGTGTAAGACACAGAGTGATTATTCCACTACAAGGTCCCATCAAACACTCCCGGGTTCAGACACAGAGTGAATCTCAATCTACAGCGTCCCATCACACACTCCCGGGGTCAGACATAGAGTGAATCTCAATCCTCACCGTCCCATCACACTGCCCGGGGTCAGACACAGAGACACTATTCCTCTACACGGTACCATCAAACAGTCCCGGGGTCAGACACAGAGAGATTATTCCTCTACACGGTCCCAGCAAACTCTTCCTGGGTCAGACACAGAGTGATTATTCCTCAACACGGTACCATCACACACTCCCGGTGTCAGACACAGAGTGATTATTCATCTGCACGGTCATCACACACTCCCGGGGTCAGACACAGAGTGAATCTCAATCCTCACCGTCCCATCACACTGCCCGGGGTCAGACACAGAGAGATTATTCCTCTACACGGTCCCATCAAACACTCCCGGGGTCAGACACAGTGAGATTATTCCTCTACACGCTCCCAGCAAACACTCCCGGGGTCAGACACAGAGTCATTATTCCTCTACACGGTCACATCAAACTCTTCCGGGGTCAGACACAGAGTGATTATTCCTCAACTCGGTACCATCACACACTCCCGGTGTCAGACACAGAGTGATTATTCCACTACACGGTCCCATCACACACTCCCGGTGTCAGACACAGAGTGATCATTCCTCTACACGGTCCCATCAAACGCTCCCGGGGTCAGACACAGAGTGATTATTCCTCTACACGGTCCCGTCAAACACTCCCGTGGTCAGACACAGAGTGATTATTCCTCTACACGGCCCCATCAAACTCTCCCGGGGTCAGACACAGAGTGATTATTCCTCTACACGGTCCCGTCAAACACTCCCGTGGTCAGGGACAGAGTGATTATTCCTCTACACGGCCCCATCAAACTCTCCCGGGGTCAGACACAGAGTGATTATTCCTCTACACGTTCCCATCAAACGCTCCCGGGGGTCAGACTCAGAGTGATTATTCCTCTACACGGTCCCATGAAACACTCCCGTGGTCAGACACAGAGTGAATCTCCCTCCACACCGTCCCATCACACTCTCCCGGGTCAGACACAGAGTGATTATTCCTCTACACGGTCCCATCACACACTCCCGGTGTCAGACACAGAGTGATTATTCCTCTACACGGTCCCATCAAACACTCGCGGTGTCTGACACAGTGTGAATCTCCTTCCACATCGTCCCATCACACTCTCCCGGGGTCAGACACAGTGTGATTATTCCTCTACACGGTCCCGTCAAACACTCCCGTGGTCAGACACAGAGTGATTATTCCTCTACACGGTCCCATCAAACACTCCCCAGGTCAGACACAGAGTGTATCTCCCTCCACGCCGTCCCATCACACACTCCCGGGGTCTGACACAGAGAGATTATTCCTCTACACGGTACCATCAAACAGTCCCGGGGTCAGACACAGAGAGATTATTCCTCTACACGGTCCCAGCAAACACTCCCGGAGTCAGACACAGAGAGATTATTCCTCTACACGGTCCCATCACACTCTCCCGTGTTCAGACACAGAGTGATTATTCTTCTCCACGGTTCCATCAAACACTCCCGGGGTCAGACACAGAGTGATTATTGCTCTACACGGTCCCATCTCACACTCCCGGGATCAGTCACATAGTGAATGTTCCTCTACACCGCCCATCACACACTCCCGGGGTCAGACACAGAGTGAATCTCCCTCCACACGGTCCCATCACACACTCCCAGGGTCATACACAGAGGGATTATTCCTCAACACGGTCCCATCAAACACTGCCGGGGTCAGACACAGAGTGAATCTCCCTCCACACCGTCCCATCACACACTCCCGGGGTCAGACACAGAGTGATAATTCCTCTACACAGTCCCATCAAACACTCCCGGGGTCAGACACAGAGTGAATCTCCCTCCACACCGTCCCATCACACACTCCCGTGTTCAGACACAGAGAGATTATTCTTCTCCACGGTCCCATCAAACACTCCCGGGGTCAGACACAGAGTGTATCTCCCTGCAAATCGTCCCATCACAAACTCCCGGGGTCATACACAGACTGAATCTCCCTCCTCACCGTCCCATCAAACACTCCCGGGGTCAGGCACAGAGTGAATTTATATCCATACCGTCCCATCATACACTCCCGGGGTCAGACACATAGTGATTATTCCTCTACACGGTCCAATCAAACACTCCCGGGGTCAGCCACAGAGTGATTATTCCTCTACACCGCCCATCACACTCTCCCGGGGTCAGACACAGAGTGAATCTCCCTCCACACCGTCCCATCACACACTCCCGTGTTCAGACACAGAGTGATTATTCTTCTCCACGGTCCCATCAAACACTCCCGGGGTCAGACACAGAGTGATTATTGCTCTACACGGTCCCATCTCACACTCCCGGGATCAGTCACATAGTGAATGTTCCTCTACACCGCCCATCACACATTCCTTTTGTCAGACACAGAGTGTATCTCCCTGCAAATCGTCCCATCACACACTCCCGGGGTCAGACACAGATTGAATCTCCCTCCACACCGTCCCATCAAACACTCCCGGGGTCAGACACAGAGTGAATTTATATCCACACCGTCCCATCATACACTCCCGGGGCCAGACACATAGTGATTATTCCTCTACACGGTCACATCAAACTCTTCCGTGGTCAGACACAGTGTGAATCTCCTTCCACACCGTCCCATCACACTCTCACGGGGTCAGACACAAAGTGATTATTCCTCTACACGGAACCTTAACACACTCCCGGTGTCAGACACAGAGTGATTATTCCTCTACACGGTCCCATCAAACACTCCCGGGGTCAGACACAGAGGGAATCTCCCTCCACGACGTCCCATCACACTCTCCCGGGGTCAGACACAGAGTGATTATTCCTCTACACCGCCCATCACACATTCCCTGGGTCAGACACAGAGTGAATCTCCCTGCAAATCGTCCCATCACACACTCCCGGGGTCAGACACAGACTGAATCTCCCTCCACACCGTCCCATCAAACACTCCCGGGGTCAGAGACAGAGTGAATTTATATCCAAACCGTCCCATCATACACTCCCGTGTCAGACACAGAGTGATTATTCCTCTACACGGTCCAATCAAACACTCCCGGGGCCAGCCACAGAGAGATTATTCCTCTACACCGCCCATCACGCTCTCCAGGGGTCAGACACAGAGTGAATCTCCCTGCACTCCGTCGCATCACACACTTCAGGGGTCAGACACAGAGAGATTATTCCACTACACGGTCCCAGCAAACACTCCCGGGGTCAGACACAGAGTGATTATTCCTCAACACGGTACCATCACACACTCACGGTGTCAGACACAGTGTGAATCTCCTTCCACACCGTCCCATCACACTCTCACGGCGTAAGACACAGAGTGATTATTCCTCTACACGGTCCCATCAAACACTCCCCAGGTCAGACACAGAGTGTACCTCCCTCCACACCGTCCCATCACACACTCCCGGGGTCTGACACAGAGTGATTATTCCTCTACACGGTACCATCAAACAGTCCCGGGGTCAGACACAGAGAGATTATTCCTCTACACGGTCCCAGCAAACACTCCCGGAGTCAGACACAGAGAGATTATTCCTCTACACGGTCCCATCAAACACTCCCGCTGTTAGACACAGAGTCATTATACCTCTGCAAGGTCACATCAAACACTTCCGTGGTCAGACACAGAGTGATTATTCCTCTGCACGGTACCATCACACACTCCCGGTGTCAGACACGGTGTGAATCTCCTTCAACACCGTCCCATCACACACTCCCGGGGTCAGACACAGAGTGATTATTCCTCTACACGGTCTCATCAAACACTCCCGGGGTCAGACACAGAGTGATTATTCCTCTACACGGCCCCATCAAACTCTCCCGGGGTCAGACACAGAGTGATTATTCCTCTACACGGTCCCATCAAACGCTCCCGGGGGTAAGACACAGAGTGATTATTTCTCTACACGGTTCCATCAAACACTCCGTGTGTAAGACACAGAGTGATTATTCCACTACAAGGTCCCATCAAACACTCCCGGGGTCAGACACAGAGTGAATCTCAATCTACAGCGTCCCATCACACACTCCCGGGGTCAGACATAGAGTGAATCTCAATCCTCACCGTCCCATCACACTGCCCGGGGTCAGACACAGAGAGATTATTCCTCTACACGGTACCATCAAACAGTCCCGGGGTCAGACACAGAGAGATTATTCCTCTACACGGTCCCAGCAAACTCTTCCTGGGTCAGACACAGAGTGATTATTCCTCAACACGGTACCATCACACACTCCCGGTGTCAGACACAGAGTGATTATTCCTCTGCACGGTCCCATCACACACTCCCGGTGTCAGACACAGAGTGAATCTCAATCCACACCGTCCCATCACACTGCCCGGGTTCAGACATAGAGAGATTATTCCTCTACACGGTACCATCAAACAGTCCCGGGGTCAGAGGCAGAGTCATTATTCCTCTACACGGTACCATCACACTCTCCCGGTGTCAGACACAGAGTGATTATTCCTCTGCACGGTCCCATCAAACACTCCCGGTGTCAGACACAGTGTGAATCTCCTTCCACACCGTCCCATCACACTCTACCGGGGTCAGACACAGAGTGATTATTCCTCTACACGGTCCCATCAAACACTCCCGGGGTCAGACACAGACTGAATCTCCCTCCACACCGTAGCATCGCACACTCCCGGGGTCAGACACAGAGAGATTATTCCTCTACACGGTCCCATCAAACACTCCCGGGGTCAGACACAGTGAGATTATTCCTCAACACGGTCCCATCAAACACTCCCGGGGTCAGACACAGACTGAATCTCCCTCCACACCGTAGCATCGCACACTCCCGGGGTCAGACACAGAGTGATTATTCCTCAACACGGTACCATCACACACTCCCGGTGTCAGACACAGAGTGATTATTCCTCTACACGGTCCCATCAAACGCTCCCGGGGTCAGACACAGAGTGAATCTCCCCCCACGACATCCCATCACACTCTCCCGGGGTCAGACACAGAGTGATTATTCCTCTACACGGTCCCGTCAAACACTCCCGTGGTCAGACACAGTGGGATTATTCCTCTACACGGCCCCATCAAACTCTCCCGGGGTCAGACACAGAGTGATTATTCCTCTACACGTTCCCATCAAACGCTCCCGGGGGTCAGACTCAGAGTGATTATTCCTCTACACGGTCCCATGAAACACTCCCGTGGTCAGACACAGAGTGAATCTCCCTCCACACCGTCCCATCACACTCTCCCGGGTCAGACACAGAGTGATTATTCCTCTACACGGTCCCATCACACACTCCCGGTGTCAGACACAGAGTGATTATTCCTCTACACGGACCCATCAAACACTCGCGGTGTCAGACACAGTGTGAATCTCCTTCCACACAGTCCCATCACACTCTCCCGGGGTCAGACACAGAGTGATTATTCCTCTACACGGTCTCGTCAAACACTCCCGTGGTCAGACACAGAGTGATTATTCCTCTACACGGCCCCATCAAACTCTCCCGGGGTCAGACACAGAGTGATTATTCCTCTACACGTTCCCATCAAACGCTCCCGGGGGTCAGACTCAGAGTGATTATTCCTCTACACGGTCCCATGAAACACTCCCGTGGTCAGACACAGAGTGAATCTCCCTCCACACCGTCCCGTCACAAACTCCCGGTGTCAGACACAGAGTGATTATTCCTCTACACCGCCCATCACACACTCCCGGGGTCAGACACAGAGTGAATCTCCATCCACACGGTCCCATCACACACTCCCAGGGTCATACACAGAGGGATTATTCCTCAACACGGTCCCATCAAACACTGCCGGGGTCAGACACAGAGTGAATCTCCCTCCACACAGTCCCATCACACACTCCCGGGGTCAGACACAGGGTGATTATTCCTCTACACTGTCCCATCAAACACTCCCGGGGTCAGACACAGAGTGATTATTCCTCTACACGTTCCCATCAAACGCTCCCGGGGGTCAGACTCAGAGTGATTATTCCTCTACACGGTCCCATGAAACACTCCCGTGGTCAGACACAGAGTGAATCTCCCTCCACACCGTCCCGTCACAAACTCCCGGTGTCAGACACAGAGTGATTATTCCTCTACACCGCCCATCACACTCTCCCGGGGTCAGACACAGAGTGAATCTCCATCCACACGGTCCCATCACACACTCCCAGGGTCATACACAGAGGGATTATTCCTCAACACGGTCCCATCAAACACTGCCGGGGTCAGACACAGAGTGAATCTCCCTCCACACAGTCCCATCACACACTCCCGGGGTCAGACACAGGGTGATTATTCCTCTACACTGTCCCATCAAACACTCCCGGGGTCAGACACAGAGTGATTATTCTTCTCCACGGTCCCATCAAACACTCCCGGGGTCAGACACAGAGTAATTATTGCACTACACGGTCCCATCTCACACTCCCGGGTTCAGTGACAGAGTGAATGTTCCTCCACACCGCCCATCACACACTCCCGGGGTCAGACACAGAGTGAATGTTCCTCCACACCGTCCCATCAAACACTCCCGTGGTCAGACACAGAGTGAATCTCCCTCCACACCGTCCCATCACAATCTCCCGGTGTCAGACACAGAGTGATTATTCCTCTACACCGCCCATCACACATTCCCTGGGTCACACCGCCCATCACACATTCCCTGGGTCAGACACAGAGCGAATCTCCCTGCAAAACGTCCTATCACACACTCCCGGGGTCAGACACGGACTGAATCTCCCTCCACACCGTCCCATCAAACACTCCCGTGGTCAGACACAGAGTGAATCTCCCTGCACACCGTCCCATCACAATCTCCCGGTGTCAGACACAGAGTGATTATTCCTCTACACCGCCCATCACACACTCCCGGGGTCAGACACAGAGTGAATCTCCATCCACACGGTCCCATCACACACTCCCAGGGTCATACACAGAGGGATTATTCCTCAACACGGTCCCATCAAACACTGCTGCGGTCAGACACAGCGTGAATCTCCCTCCACACAGTCCCATCACACACTTCCGGGGTCAGACACAGGGTGATTATTCCACTACACTGTCCCATCAAACACTCCCGGGGTCAGACACAGAGTGAATCTCCCTCCACACCGTCTCATCACTCACTCCCGTGTTCAGACACAGAGTGATTATTCTTCTCCACGGTCCCATCTCACACTCCCGGGGTCAGTCACAGAGTGAATGTTCCTCTGCACCGCCCATCACACACTCCCGGGGTCAGACACAGAGAGAATCTCCCTGCAAAACGTCCCATCACACACTCCCGGGGTCAGACACAGACTGAATCTCCCTCCACACCGTCCCATCAAACACTCCCGGGGTCAGACACAGAGTGCATTTATATCCACACCGTCCCATCATACACTCCCGGGGCCAGACACATAGTGATTATTCCTCTACACGGTCCCATCACACACTCCCGGTGTCAGACACAGAGTGATTATTCCTCTACACGGTCCCATCAAACACTCGCGGTGTCAGACACAGTGTGAATCTCCTTCCACACCGTCCCATCACACTCTCCCGGGTCAGACACAGAGTGATTATTCCTCAACACGGTACCATCACACACTCCCGGTGTCAGACACAGAGTGATTATTCCTCTACACGGTCCCATCAAACACTCGCGGTGTCAGACACAGTGTGAATCTCCTTCCACACCGTCCCATCACACTCTCCCGGGGTCAGACACAGAGTTATTATTCCTCTACACGGTCCCGTCAAACACTCCCGTGGTCAGACACAGAGTGATTATTCCTCTACACTGCCCCATCAAACTCTCCCGGGGTCAGACACAGAGTGATTATTCCTCTACACGTTCCCATCAAACGCTCCCGGGGGTCAGACTCAGAGTGATTATTCCTCTACACGGTCCCATGAAACACTCCCGTGGTCAGACACAGAGTGAATCTCCCTCCACACAGTCCCGTCAGAAACTCCCGGTGTCAGACACAGAGTGATTATTCCTCTACACCGCCCATCACACACTCCCGGGGTCAGACACAGAGTGAATCTCCATCCACACGGTCCCATCACACACTCCCAGGGTCATACACAGAGGGATTATTCCTCAACACGGTCCCATCAAACACTGCCGGGGTCAGACACAGAGTGAATCTCCCTCCACACAGTCCCATCACACACTCCCGGGGTCAGACACAGGGTGATTATTCCTCTACACTGTCCCATCAAACACTCCCGGGGTCAGACACAGAGTGATTATTCTTCTCCACGGTCCCATCAAACACTCCCGGGGTCAGACACAGAGTGATTATTGCACTTCACGGTCCCATCTCACACTCCCGGGTTCAGTGACAGAGTGAATGTTCCTCTACACCGCCCATCACACACTCCCGTGGTCAGACACAGAGTGAATCTCCCTGCAAAACGTCCTATCACACACTCCCGGTGTCAGACACGGACTGAATCTCCCTCCACACCGTCCCATCAAACACTCCCGTGGTCAGACACAGAGTGAATCTCCCTCCACACCGTCCCATCACAATCTCCCGGTGTCAGACACAGAGTGATTATTCCTCTACACCGCCCATCACACACTCCCGGGGTCAGACACAGAGTGAATCTCCATCCACACGGTCCCATCACACACTCCCAGGGTCATACACAGAGGGATTATTCCTCAACACGGTCCCATCAAACACTGCTGGGGTCAGTCACAGCGTGAATCTCCCTCCACACAGTCCCGTCACACACTCCCGGGGTCAGACACAAAGTGATTATTCCTCTACACTGTCCCATCAAACACTCCCGGGGTCAGACACAGAGTGAATCTCCCTCCACACCGTCCCATCACTCACTCCCGTGTTCAGACACAGAGTGATTATTCTTCTCCACGGTCCCATCTCACACTCCCGGGGTCAGTCACAGAGTGAATGTTCCTCTGCACCGCCCATCACACACTCCCGGGGTCAGACACAGAGAGAATCTCCCTGCAAAACGTCCCATCACACACTCCCGGGGTCAGACACAGACTGAATCTCCCTCCACACCGTCCCATCAAACACTCCCGGGGTCAGACACAGAGTGAATTTATATCCACAGCATCCCATCATACACTCCCGGGGTCAGACACAGAGTGATTATTCCTCTACACGGTCCAATCAAACACTCCCGGGGTCAGACTCAGAGTGATTATTCCTCTACACCGCCCATCACACCCTCTCGGGGTCAGACAGAGAGTGAATCTCCCTCCACACCGTCCCATCACACACTCCGGTGGTCAGACACAGAGTGATTAATCCTCTACACCGACGCATCACACACTCCCGTGGTCAAACACAGAGTGATTATTCCTCTACACGGTCCCATGAAACACTCCCTGGGTAAGACACAGAGTGAATCTCCCTCCACACCGTCCCGTAACAAACTCCCGGGGTCAGACACAGAGTAATTATTCCTCTACATCGCCCATCACAAACTCCCGGGGTCAGACACAGAGTAATTATTCCTCTACACCGCACATCACACACTCCCTGGGTCAGACACAGAGTGAATCTCCCTGCAAATCGTCCCATGACACACTCCCGGGGTCAGACACAGAGTGAATTTATATCCACACCGTTCCATCATACACTCCCGGGGTCAGGCCCAGAGTGATTATTACTCTAAACGGTCCAATCAAATACTCCCGGGGTCAGCCACAGAGTGTTTATTCCTCTACACCGCCCATCACACTCTCCAGGTGTCAGACACAGAGTGACTCTCCCTACACACCGGCCCATCACACACTCCCATGGTCAGACACAGAGTGATTATTGATCTACACGGTCCCATCGAACACTCCTGGGGTCAGGCACAGAGTGATTATTCCTCTACTCGGTCCAATCAAACACTCCTGGGGTCAGCCACAGAGTGATTATTCCTCTACACCGCCCATCACACTTTCGAGGGGTCAGACACAGAGTGAATCTCCCTACACACCGTCCCATCACACACTCCCGGGGTCAGACACAGTGTGATTATTGATCTACACGGTCCCATCAAACACTCCCGGGGTCAGACACAGAGTGAATCTCCGTCCACACCGTCCCATCACACACTCCCGGGGTCAGACACAGGGTGATTATTCCTCTACACGGTCCCATCAAACACTCCGTGGGTCAGACACACAGTGATTATTCCTCTACACGGTCACATCAAATACTCCCGGGGTCAGACACAGAGTGAATCTCCCTCATCGCCGTCCCATCACAATCTCCCGGTGTCAGACACAGAGTGATTATTCCTCTACACGGTCCCATCAAACACTCCCGTGGTCAGACACAGAGTGGTTATTCCTCTACACGGCCCCATCAAACTCTCCCGGGGTTAGACACAGAGTGATTATTCCTCTACACGGTCCCATCAAACGCTGCCGGGTGTCAGACACAGAGTGATTATTCCTCTACACGGTCCCATGAAACACTCCCGGTGTCAGACACAGAGTGAATCTCCCTCCACACCGTCCCGTCACAAACTCCCGGTGTCAGACACAGAGTGATTATTCCTCTACACCGCCCCTCACACACTCCCGGGGTCAGACAGAGAGTGAATCTCCCTCCACACGGTCCCATCACACACTCCCAGGGTCATACACAGAGGGATTATTCCTCAACACGGTCCCAACAAACACTGCCGCGGTCAGACACAGAGTGAATCTCCCTCCACACGGTCCCATCACACACTCCCGGGGTCAGACACAGAGTGTTTATTCCTCTACACGGTCCCATCAAACACTCCCGTGGTCAGACACAGAGTGATTATTCCTCTACACGGCCCCATTAAACTCTCCCGGGGTCAGACACAGAGTGATTATTCCTCTACACGGTCACATGAAACACTCCCGGGGTCAGACACAGAGTGAATCTCCGTCCGCACAGTCCCAACACAAACTCCCGGGGTCAGACAGAGTGATTATTCCTCTACACGTTCCCATCAAACACTCCCGGTGTCAGACACAGAGTGAATCTCCCTCAACACCGTCCCGTCACAAACTCCCGGTGTCAGACACAGAGCGATTATTCCTCTACACCGCCCATCACACACTCCCGGGTATAGACACAGAGTGAATCTCCCTCCACACGGCCCCATCAAACTCTCCCGGGGTCAGACACAGAGTGATTATTCCTCTACACGGTCCCATGAAACACTCCCGGTGTCAGACACAGAGTGAATCTCCGTCCGCACCGTCCCAACACACACTCCCGGGGTCAGACAGAGTGATTATTCGTCTACACGGTCCCAGCAAACAATCCCGGTGTCAGACACAGAGTGAATCTCCCTCCACACCGTCCCGTCACGAACTCCCGGTGTCAGACACAGAGTGATTATTCCTCTACACCGCCCATCACACACTCCCGGGGTCAGACACAGAGTGAATCTCCCTCCACACGGTCCCATCACACACTCCCAGGGTCATACACAGAGGGATTATTCCTCAATACGGTCCCATCAAACACTGCCGCGGTCAGACACAGAGTGAATCTCCCTCCACACCGTCCCATCACACACTCCCGGGGTCAGACACAGAGTGATTATTCCTCTACACTGTCCCATCAAACACTCCCGTGGTCAGACACAGAGTGATTATTGCTTTAAACGGTCACATCTCACACTCCCGGGATCAGTCACAGAGTGAATGTTCCTCTACACCGCCCATCACACACTCCCGGGGTCAGACACAGAGATTATTCCTCTACACGGTACCATCAAACACTCCCGGGGTCAGACACAGAGTGAATCTCCCTCCACACCGTCCCATCACACACTCCCGTGTTCAGACACAGAGTGATTATTCCTCTACACGGTCCAATCAAACACTCCCGGGGTCAGCCACAGAGTGATTATTCCTCTACACCGCCCATCACACTCTCCCGGGGTCAGACACAGAGTGAATCTCCCTCCACACCGTCCCATCACACACTCCCGTGTTCAGACACAGAGTGATTATTCTTCTCCACGGTCCCATCAAACACTCCCGGGGTCAGACACAGAGTGAATGTTCCTCTACACCGCCCATCACACACTCCCTGGGTCAGACACAGAGTGTATCTCCCTGCAAATCGTCCCATCACACACTCCCGGGGTCAGACACAGATTGAATCTCCCTCCACACCGTCCCATCAAACACTCCCGGGGTCAGACACAGAGTGCATTTATATCCACACCGTCCCATCATACACTCCCGGGGCCAGACACATAGTGATTATTCCTCTACACGGTCACATCAAACTCTTCCGTGGTCAGACACAGTGTGAATCTCCTTCCACACCGTCCCATCACACTCTCACGGGGTCAGACACAAAGTGATTATTCCTCTACACGGTACCTTAGCACACTCCCGGTGTCAGACACAGAGTGATTATTCCTCTACACGGTCCCATCAAACACTCCCGGTGTCAGACACAGTGTGAATCTCATTCCACACCGTACCATCACAATCTCCCGGGGTCAGACACAGAGTGATTATTCCTCTACAAGGTCCCATCACACACTCCCGGGGTCAGACACAGACTGAATCTCCCTCCACACCGTCCCATCAAACACTCCCGGGGTCAGACACAGAGTGAATTTATATCCATACCGTCCCATCATACAGTCCCGGGGTCAGACACATAGTGATTATTCCTCTACACGTTCCAATCAAACACTCCCGGAGTAAGCCACAGAGTGATTATTCCTCTACACCGCCCATCACACTCTCCCGGGGTCAGACACAGAGTGAATCTCCCTCCACAGCGTCCCATCACACACTCCGGTGATCAGACACAGAGTGATTATTCCTCTCCACGGTCCCATCAAACACTCCCGGGGTCAGGCACTGAGTGATTATTCCTCTACACGGCCCCATCAACCTCTCCCGGGGTCTGACACAGAGTGGTTATTCCTCTACACGGCCCCATCAAACTCTCCCGGGGTTAGACACAGAGTGATTATTCCTCTACACGGTCCCATCAAACGCTGCCGGGTGTCAGACACAGAGTGATTATTCCTCTACACGGTCCCATGAAACACTCCCGGTGTCAGACACAGAGTGAATCTCCCTCCACACCGTCCCGTCACAAACTCCCGGTGTCAGACACAGAGTGATTATTCCCCTACACCGCCCCTCACACACTCCCGGGGTCAGACACAGAGTGAATTTCCCTCCACACGGTCCCATCACACACTCCCAGGGTCATACACAGAGCGATTATTCCTCTACACTGTACCATCAAACATTCCGTGGGTCAGACACACAGTGATTATTCCTCTACACCGCCCATCACACATTCCCTGGGTCAGACACAGAGTGAATCTCCCTGCAAATCGTCCCATCACACACTCCCGGGGTTAGACACAGACTGAATCTCCCTCCACACCGTCCCATCAAACACTCCCGGGGTCAGAGACAGATTGAATTTATATCCAAACCGTCCCATCATACACTCCCGTGTCAGACACAGAGTGATTATTCCTCTACACGGTCCAATCAAACACTCCCGGGGCCAGGCACAGAGTGATTATTCCTCTACACCGCCCATCACACTCTCCCGGGGGCAGACACAGAGTGAATCTCCCTGCACTCCGTCGCATCACACACTTCAGGGGTCAGACACAGAGAGAATATTCCACTACACGGTCCCAGCAAGCACTCCCGGGGTCAGACACAGAGTGATTATTCCTCAACACGGTACCATCACACACTCACGGTGTCAGACACAGTGTGAATCTCCTTCCACACCGTCCCATCACACTCTCACGGCGTAAGACACAGAGTGATTATTCCTCTACACGGTCCCATCAAACACTCCCCAGGTCAGACACAGAGTGTATCTCCCTCCACGCCGTCCCATCACACACTCCCGGGGTCTGACACAGAGAGATTATTCCTCTACACGGTACCATCAAACAGTCCCGGGGTCAGACACAGAGAGATTATTCCTCTACACGGTCCCAGCAAACACTCCGGGAGTCAGACACAGAGAGATTATTCCTCTACACGGTCCCATCAAACACTCCCGCTGTCAGACACAGAGTCATTATTCCTCTGCAAGGTCACATCAAACACTTCCGTGGTCAGACACAGAGTGATTATTCCTCTGCACGGTACCATCACACTCTCCCGGTGTCAGACACGGTGTGAATCTCCTTCAACACCGTCCCGTCACACACTCCCGGGGTCAGACACAGAGTGATTATTCCTCTGCACGGTCTCATCATACACTCCCGGGGTCAGACACAGAGTGATTATTCCTCTACACGGCCCCATCAAACTCTCCCGGGGTCAGACACAGAGTGATTATTCCTCTACACGGTCCCATCAAACGCTCCCGGGGGTAAGACACAGATTGATTATTCCTCTACACGGCCCCATCAAACTCTCCCGGGGTCAGACACAGAGTGATTATTCCTCTACACGGTCCCATCAAACGCTCCCGGGGGTAAGACACAGAGTGATTATTTCTCTACAGGGTTCCATCAAACACTCCGTGTGTAAGACACAGAGTGATTATTCCACTACAAGGTCCCATCAAACACTCCCGGGGTCAGACACAGAGTGAATCTCAATCTACAGCGTCCCATCACACACTCCCGGGGTCAGACATAGAGTGAATCTCAATCCGCACCGTCCCATCACACTGCCCGGTGTCAGACACAGAGAGATTATTCCTCTACACGGTACCATCAAACAGTCCCGGGGTCAGACACAGAGTGAATCTCCCTCCCCACCGTCCCGTCACAAACTCCCGGTGTCAGACACAGAGTGATTATACCTCTACACCGCCCATCACACACTCCCGGGGTCAGACACAGAGTGAATCTCCCTCCACACGGTCCCATCACACACTCCCAGGATCATACACAGAGGGATGATTCCTCAATACGGTCCCATCAAACACTGCCGCGGTCAGACACAGAGTGAATCTCCCTCCACACCGTCCCATCACACACTCCCGGGGTCAGACACAGAGTGATTATTCCTCTACACCGCCCATCACACACTCCCGGGGTCAGACACAGAGTGAATCTCCCTCTACACCGCCCATCACACACTCCCGGGGTCAGACACAGAGATTATTCCTCTACACGGTACCATCAAACACTCCCGGGGTCAGACACAGAGTGAATCTCCCTCCACACCGTCCCATCACACTCTCCCGTGTTCAGACACAGAGTGATTATTCTTCTCCACGGTTCCATCAAACACTCCCGGGGTCAGACACAGAGTGATTATTGCTCTACACGGTCCCATCTCACACTCCCGGGATCAGTCACATAGTGAATGTTCCTCTACACCGCCCATCACACACTCCCGGGGTCAGACACAGAGTGAATCTCCCTCCACACGGTCCCATCACACACTCCCAGGGTCATACACAGAGGGATTATTCCTCAACACGGTCACATCAAACACTGCCGGGGTCAGACACAGAGTGAATCTCCCTCCACACCGTCCCATCACACACTCCCGGGGTCAGACACAGAGTGATTATTCCTCTACACAGTCCCATCAAACACTCCCGGGGTCAGACACAGAGTGAATCTCCCTCCACACCGTCCCATCACACACTCCCGTGTTCAGACACAGAGTGATTATTCTTCTCCACGGTCCCATCAAACACTCCCGGGGTCAGACACAGAGTGTATCTCCCTGCAAATCGTCCCATCACACACTCCCGGGGTCATACACAGACTGAATCTCCCTCCACACCGTCCCATCAAACACTCCCGGGGTCAGACACAGAGTGAATTTATATCCATACCGTCCCATCATACACTCCCGGGGTCAGACACATAGTGATTATTCCTCTACACGGTCCAATCAAACACTCCCGGGGTCAGCCACAGAGTGATTATTCCTCTACACCGCCCATCACACTCTCCCGGGGTCAGACACAGAGTGAATCTCCCTCCACACCGTCCCATCACACACTCCCGTGTTCAGACACAGAGTGATTATTCTTCTCCACGGTCCCATCAAACACTCCCGGGGTCAGACACAGAGTGATTATTGCTCTACACGGTCCCATCTCACACTCCCGGGATCAGTCACATAGTTAATGTTCCTCTACACCGCCCATCACACATTCCTTTTGTCAGACACAGAGTGCATCTCCCTGCAAATCGTCCCATCATACACTCCCGGGGTCAGACACATAGTGATTATTCCTCTACACGGTCCAATCAAACACTCCCGGGGTCAGACACAGAGTGATTATTCCTCTGCACGGTACCATCACACACTCCCGGTGTCAGACACGGTGTGAATCTCCTTCAACACCGTCCCATCACACACTCCCGGGGTCAGACACAGAGTGATTATTCCTCTACACGGTCTCATCAAACACTCCCGGGGTCAGACACAGAGTGATTATTCCTCTACCCGGCCCCATCAAACTCTCCCGGGTTCAGACACAGAGTGATTATTCCTCTACACGGTCCCATCAAACGCTCCCGGGGGTAAGACACAGAGTGATTATTTCTCTACACGGTTCCATCAAACACTCCGTGTGTAAGACACAGAGTGATTATTCCACTACAAGGTCCCATCAAACACTCCCGGGTTCAGACACAGAGTGAATCTCAATCTACAGCGTCCCATCACACACTCCCGGGGTCAGACATAGAGTGAATCTCAATCCTCACCGTCCCATCACACTGCCCGGGGTCAGACACAGAGAGATTATTCCTCTACACGGTACCATCAAACAGTCCCGGGTTCAGACACAGAGAGATTATTCCTCTACACGGTCCCAGCAAACTCTTCCTGGGTCAGACACAGAGTGATTATTCCTCAACACGGTACCATCACACACTCCCGGTGTCAGACACAGAGTGATTATTCATCTGCACGGTCATCACACACTCCCGGGGTCAGACACAGAGTGAATCTCAATCCTCACCGTCCCATCACACTGCCCGGGGTCAGACACAGAGAGATTATTCCTCTACACGGTCCCATCAAACACTCCCGGGGTCAGACACAGTGAGATTATTCCTCTACACGCTCCCAGCAAACACTCCCGGGGTCAGACACAGAGTCATTATTCCTCTACACGGTCACATCAAACTCTTCCGGGGTCAGACACAGAGTGATTATTCCTCAACTCGGTACCATCACACACTCCCGGTGTCAGACACAGAGTGATTATTCCACTACACGGTCCCATCACACACTCCCGGTGTCAGACACAGAGTGATCATTCCTCTACACGGTCCCATCAAACGCTCCCGGGGTCAGACACAGAGTGATTATTCCTCTACACGGTCCCGTCAAACACTCCCGTGGTCAGACACAGAGTGATTATTCCTCTACACGGCCCCATCAAACTCTCCCGGGGTCAGACACAGAGTGATTATTCCTCTACACGGTCCCGTCAAACACTCCCGTGGTCAGGGACAGAGTGATTATTCCTCTACACGGCCCCATCAAACTCTCCCGGGGTCAGACACAGAGTGATTATTCCTCTACACGTTCCCATCAAACGCTCCCGGGGGTCAGACTCAGAGTGATTATTCCTCTACACGGTCCCATGAAACACTCCCGTGGTCAGACACAGAGTGAATCTCCCTCCACACCGTCCCATCACACTCTCCCGGGTCAGACACAGAGTGATTATTCCTCTACACGGTCCCATCACACACTCCCGGTGTCAGACACAGAGTGATTATTCCTCTACACGGTCCCATCAAACACTCGCGGTGTCTGACACAGTGTGAATCTCCTTCCACATCGTCCCATCACACTCTCCCGGGGTCAGACACAGAGTGATTATTCCTCTACACGGTCCCGTCAAACACTCCCGTGGTCAGACACAGAGTGATTATTCCTCTACACGGTCCCATCAAACACTCCCCAGGTCAGACACAGAGTGTATCTCCCTCCACGCCGTCCCATCACACACTCCCGGGGTCTGACACAGAGAGATTATTCCTCTACACGGTACCATCAAACAGTCCCGGGGTCAGACACAGAGAGATTATTCCTCTACACGGTCCCAGCAAACACTCCCGGAGTCAGACACAGAGAGATTATTCCTCTACACGGTCCCATCAAACACTCCCGCTGTCAGACACAGTGTCATTATTCCTCTGCAAGGTCACATCAAACACTTCCGTGGTCAGACACAGAGTGATTATTCCTCTGCACGGTACCATCACACTCTCCCGGTGTCAGACACGGTGTGAATCTCCTTCAACACCGTCCCGTGCACACACTCCCGGGGTCAGACACAGAGTGATTATTCCTCTGCACGGTCTCATCATACACTCCCGGGGTCAGACACAGAGTGATTATTCCTCTACACGGCCCCATCAAACTCTCCCGGGGTCAGACACAGAGTGATTATTCCTCTACACGGTCCCATCAAACGCTCCCGGGGGTAAGACACAGATTGATTATTCCTCTACACGGCCCCATCAAACTCTCCCGGGGTCAGACACAGAGTGATTATTCCTCTACACGGTCCCATCAAACGCTCCCGGGGGTAAGACACAGAGTGATTATTTCTCTACACGGTTCCATCAAACACTCCGTGTGTAAGACACAGAGTGATTATTCCACTACAAGGTCCCATCAAACACTCCCGGGGTCAGACACAGAGTGAATCTCAATCTACAGCGTCCCATCACACACTCCCGGGGTCAGACATAGAGTGAATCTCAATCCTCACCGTCCCATCACACTGCCCGGTGTCAGACACAGAGAGATTATTCCTCTACACGGTACCATCAAACAGTCCCGGGGTCAGACACAGAGTGAATCTCCCTCCCCACCGTCCCGTCACAAACTCCCGGTGTCAGACACAGAGTGATTATACCTCTACACCGCCCATCACACACTCCCGGGGTCAGACACAGAGTGAATCTCCCTCCACACGGTCCCATCACACACTCCCAGGATCATACACAGAGGGATGATTCCTCAATACGGTCCCATCAAACACTGCCGCGGTCAGACACAGAGTGAATCTCCCTCCACACCGTCCCATCACACACTCCGGGGTCAGACACAGAGTGATTATTCCTCTACACCGCCCATCACACACTCCCGGGGTCAGACACAGAGTGAATCTCCCTCTACACCGCCCATCACACACTCCCGGGGTCAGACACAGAGATTATTCCTCTACACGGTACCATCAAACACTCCCGGGGTCAGACACAGAGTGAATCTAGGTAGACTCTGTGGTCGGGTGAGGGTGAGGAGTGAGGGATGAGGTCGAGCCCGTGGTCGAGTCTACAGTGAGGGTGAGGAGTGAGGGATGAGGTAGAGCCCGTGGTCGGGTCTACAGTGAGGGAGAGGAGTGAGGGATGAGGTGAGGAGTGAGGTATGAGGTAGACTCTGTGGTCGGGTGAGGGTGAGGAGTGAGGGATGAGGTCGAGCCCGTGGTCGAGTCTACAGTGAGGGTGAGGAGTGAGGGATGGGGTAGAGCCCGTGGTCGGGTGAGGGTGAGTAGTGAGGGATGAGGTAGAGCCCGTGGTCGGGTGAAGGTGAGGAGTGAGGGATGAGTTAGAGTCCGTGGTCGGTCTACAGTGAGGGAGAGGAGTGAGGGATGAGGTCGTGCCCGTGGTCGAGTCTACAGTGAGGGTGAGGAGTGAGGGATGGGGTAGTGCCCATGGTCGGGTCTACAGTGAGGGTGAGGAGTGAGGGATGACGTAGAGCCCGTGGTCAGGTCTACAGTGAGGGAGAGGAGTGAGGGATGAGGTGAGGAGTGAGGTATGAGGTAGACTCTGTGGTCGGGTGAGGGTGAGGAGTGAGGGATGAGGTCGAGCCCGTGGTCGAGTCTACAGTGAGGGTGAGGAGTGAGGGATGGGGTAGAGCCCATGGTCGGGTCTACAGTGAGGGTGAGGAGTGAGGGATGAGGTAGAGCTCGTGGTCGGGTCTACAGTGAGGGTGAGGAGTGAGGGATGGTGTAGAGCCCATGGTCGGGTGAGGGTGAGGAGTGAGGGATGGGGTAGAGCCCGTGGTCGGTTCTAAAGTGAGGGTGAGGAGTGAGGGATGAGGTAGAGCCCGTGGTCGGGTCTACAATGAGGGTGAGGAGTGAGGGATGAGGTAGAGCCCGTGGTCGTTTC
>NW_026780410.1:0-36962 GCF_030144855.1 Hypanus sabinus | reverse complement strand
CCCTCTCTCCTCACATCGCCCCTGTCTGACCCCAGTACACCACGTGTCTGTTTCGCCAAAGCCATTTCCTTCCGCTCAAGCTGGTCTCTGTTTTCTCCTCATTCTCACTACTCTTCCTCCAGCCTCTCTCATCTCTCCAGACCCTCACACCCTCAGTCTCCCTCTTCCCCAGCACTTCCTCCCCCTGCTTCCGGCTCCTCTCTTTATCAGCTGCTCATCTGGTGTTTGTTTGTCTCGCTGAGCTCAGAGATGCAGAGGATCCTCGACAGCATGGGCGACAGCGAGACTTACATGAATGTGCAGCTCGTAAACTCGGACTCACCGTCTCCATCGGGAGGTGAGTAGGGCAGAGACTCGGGGTAGCATCAATCTCTTTCTGACCCCAAGAGTATGTGATGGGACGGTGTGAATGGATCTTCTCTCTGTGTCTCACCGCGTAATGTCTGATGGGACGGTGTGGTGGGAGATTTACTTTGAGCCTGACCCCGGGATTGGGTGATGAGAAAGTGTGGAAAGCGCTTCTCTCTGTGTCTCACCCTAGGAGTGTGTGATGGGACGGTGTGGAAGGAGCTTGACTCTGCGTCTGACCAGGCAGTGTGTAACGTGACGGCTTTGAGGAAGCTTTACCGTGCGTCGGACCTCGGGAATGTGTGATGGGACGGTGCGGAGGGAGCTTCACAGTGTGCCTGAACCCCATACTGTTAAAGGTCTAGATGTGTTAAATATGTTCAGGAATTTTTTTTTCTAAATCAATATATAGATATACCAACTAAAGAGGATGCAATATTAGATCTCCTGTTAGGAAATAATTTACGGCAAGTAACGGAGGTGTGTGTCGGGGAATACTTTGGTTCCAGTGATCATAACGTCATTAGTTCTACTTGATCATGGAGAAAGATAAATCTGGGTGTCGGGTTGAAGCACTAAACTAGAAAAAAGCCAAATGTGAAGAAATGAGAAAGTATCTAAATAGCGTAGATTGGGTCAGGTTGTACTCTAGTAAGGATGTGATTGGTAAGTGAGATGCCTTCAAAGGAGAAATTTTGAGAGTGCAGAGTTTGTATGTTCCTGTCAGGGTTAAAAGCAAAGTGAAAAAGAATAAGGGACCTTGGTTCTCGAGGGATATTGGAACTCGGATAAAGACGAAGACAGGGATGTGTAACATGTGTAGGCAACAGAGAGATGTATGATGCTTGATGAGTATTAAACAGAGTAAGAAAATGCTTAAGTTGAAAGAAGACATGAGGTTCCTTTGCAGTCAGGGAGAAAGATAATCTTAAGATCGTCTACAGGTATGTTAAGAAAAAAAGGATAATAAGTGATAATGTTGGTCCTCTTGAAGATCAGAGTGGTTGGCTATGTATGCAAACAAAATAAGTAGGAGAGATGTTAAGTGTTTTCTTTTGTTTATATAATAAAGAAACTGGAATGGAGTCCATGGAAACAAAGCAAACAATTAGGGAACTGAATACAGATTAAAGAAGAGGAGGTGCCTGCTCTCTTGAGGCCAATCAGAGCAGATAAATCCCCAGGGCCAGACAGGGTATTCGCTCGGACATTGAAGGAGACTGGTGTTGAAATTGCAGGGGCCATGCCTGGCAGAAATATTTTAAATGTCGATATCCACGGGTCAGGTGCCGGAGGACTGGAGGATAGCTCATGTTGTTCCGTTGTTTAAAATAAGCTCAAAAAGTAAGACAGGAAATTATGGGCCGGTAAGTTTGACATTGGTAGTAGGTAAATTATTGGAAGGAATACTAAGAGATAGGATCTACAAGTATTTGGATAGACCGGGATTTATTAGACGCTTTGTGCGTGATAGGTCATGTTTAACCAATCTATTAGTGTTTGTCGAGAAATCTACCAGGAAAGTGGATGAAGGGAAGGCAGTGGATGTTCTATACATGGACTTCAGTAAGACCTTTGACAGGGTCCCGCATTAGAGGTTAGTTAGGAAGATTCGATCACTAGGTATACATGGAGAGGTAGTAAATTGGATTAAACATTGGCTAAATGGAAGAAGCCAGAGAGTGGTAGTGGAGGATTGCTTCTCTGAGTGGAGGCCTGTGACTAGTGGTGTGCCGCAGGGATCAGTGCTGGGTCCATTGTTATTTGTCATCTATATCAATTATCTGGACGATAATGTAGCAAATTGTATCAGCAAATTTACTGATGATACAAAGATGGAGGTGTAATGGACAGTGAGGAAGGTTGTCAAAGATTTCAGAGGGATTTGGAGCAGTTGGAGGAATGGACAGAAAAATGGCAGATGGAGTTTAACGCGGACAAGTGTGAGGTTTTGCTCTTCTCAAGGTCAAACCAAGCTGGAACATACCAGGTAAATGGTCGGACACTGAGGAGTGCAGTAGAACAGAGGGATCTGGGAGTACAGATATATAATTTAATAAAAGTGCCGTCACAGGTGGATAGGGTCGTCAAGAGAGCTTTTGGTACATTGGCCTTTATAAATCAAAGTATTGAGTATAAGAGTTGGAATGTAATGATGAGGTTGTATAAGATACTGGTGGGACCGAATTTACAGGGTTATGTACAGTTTTGGTCACCGAATTATAGGAAGAATATTAATAAGGTTGAAAAGTGCAGAAAATGTTTACAAGGATATTGACAGGACTTGCAAAACTGAGTTACAGAGAAAGGTTGTATAGGTTAGACTTTATTCCTTGGGGCGTAGAAGATGAGGGGTGATTTGATAAAGGTGTATACAATTATCGTTGGTATAGATATAGTGAATGCAAGTAGGCTTTTTCCACTGAGGTTACGGGATAAAAAAACAAGTCATGGTTTAAGGGTTAAAGGGGAAAAGTTTAAAGGGAACATGGTGGGGGTATTTCTTCACGCACAAAGTGGTAAGAGTGCGGTCTGAGCTGCCAGATGAAGTGGTGAATGTGTGCTGACTTTTCCCATTTAAGAAAAAACTTGGACAGGAGAATGGATGAGTGGGGTATGCAGGGATATGGCCCAGGGGCAGGTCAGTGGGACTAGGCAGAAAAATGGTTCAGCACAGCCGAGAAGGGCCAAAAGGCCTGTTTCTCTTCTGTAATGTTCTATGGTTCTATGGTTCTATGGACCCAGGGGGTAGGTAATGGGGCGGTGAGGTGTGAGTGTCACTCTGTGTCTGACCAAGGATGTGTGCGACGGGACAGTGTGGAGTGAGATTCACTCTCTTTGTAACCCCGGGGGTGGTTAATGGGACGGTGTGGAGGAAGATTGACTCTGTGTCCGTCCGCGAGGAGGGTATGATGGGACAGTGGCTGAGTGAGCTGCACTTTATGTCTCTCTCCCGGACTGGATAGCGGGACGGGTGCTTCCCTCTGTGACTGTTCCCGGAAGTGTGTGACGGGACGGTGATCAGGAGTTTGACTCCGTGTCTGTCCACGGGAGTTTGTTGGGGCGACGTGGAGGGAGATTCATTTATGCATGACCCCGAGAATGTTGCTTCAGACGGTGCCGAGGCGCTCTCTCTCTCTCTCTCTCTCTCTCTCTCTCTCTATCTCTCTCTCTCTCTCTCTCTCTCTCTCTCTCTCTCTCTCTCTGTCTCACTCTCTCTCTCCTGCTTTCACCAATAATCTTGCTCTCTGTTTTCTCTCTCTCCCCTAATTTCTCCCCTAATACACCCACTCTCGCCTTACTTCCCCCTTTCTCTCCGCAGTATCCCACGTCTCTCTTCTCGCCAAGCCCTCTACTTCCCCTCACTCTCTCCACCCTCTGTTTCTCCCCACTCCCTAATGGTCCTCCAGCCACTCTCATCGGTCCAGAGCAACCCCTCTCACACCCTCAATCTCCCTTTACCTCAGCACTTCCTCCCCCTGCTCTCGGCTCCTCTCTTTATCAGCTGCTCATCCGCTGTTTGTTTCTCTCGCTGAGCTCAGAGACGCAGAGGATCCTCGACGGGATGGACGACAGCGAGACTTACATGAATGTGCAGAACGTACAACCGGACACTCGGTCTCCATCGAGAGGTGAGTGGGGAAGAAATGGAGGGAGGGAGTTCAATCTCTTTCTGACACCTGGAGTGTGTGATGGGACGGTGTGGAGGGAGCTTCACTTTTGTCTGAGTCTGGGAAAGTGTCCTCTCTTTATCTCTCTTTCTCTGTGTCTGTCTGTCGGTCTCTCTCTCTCTCACACACACACACACACAAGTACACGCACACACACACACACACACAGACACACACACACGCACACACACACCTGTTCCAGCACATCGCTTTGCCGCACCGCATCCCGCTCAGCTACCCACTTAGCCACTCGCCCCCGCCCATCCATTGCCAAAGCCCCCATTACCGTTCACCTTTCCCCTTACTTACTGTGGAGGATGTAACTGATCCCCACTGTCCATTGGGCGGCGCTTTTCCCGGGAACGGGACAGACGGCCCGGTCACATTTCAATCCGGTAACTTTCACTGTGAGCGGGAGAGAGTGGGAAGAGGGAAAGTGGGGTAAAGAGGGAGGGGAGACCAGAGGAGAAGGCTCAGTGAGAGGGCCGTGAGATTGAAAGGCAGAGGAGAGAGAGGGAGTGGAGGAAAAAGGAGAGAGAAAAAGGATAGACAGAATGGAGGGTGTGAGAGAATTTCTGAAGTTCCTTCTGTTGGGCTGACGTCACTGCTATTTTTACTTTTGCTATCTGTATGTCGGCTCAGTCAGTGTAACCGCACGCTTTCAATACTTCTCTAAATTAATGACAAACCCCAGCTTCTATTCTCATGGGCGAAGACAGTCAACTCTCAGATACTGCTCAGCGTGTGTTGGTTTCCTGTAAACGTAACTATCTAAATGTCAGCTTACTTTAATTAGTACTACACAGTCTAAGAAATGGCAATCTATTGTTCTAACGTCTTCTCGGAGGGAGGGGGATCGCTTACTTCGGAGTGTGTTGCGGGTTGTCTCGGGGCCGCTGTTTCCAGAGCACAGAGGGTCTGAAGCACCGGCGATAAGCAGAGCAATCGGAGCGCTAACACTCAAACCAGAAACCAACTGGAGGTCGGGGTGTCCCTCAAACTTCCATATTCCATCTCCCTCAATTGTCCCCTCCCTGCAACCTTCAAAATTGCTGTGATTTCTCTCCTCCCTCTATTCCTTCGCCCCACCACCCTGTGCATTACTCTGTCTCTCTCGTTCTCCTGCTTTCACCAGTTTGCGCGCCTCTGTATTCTCACTCTCTCCACTTCATTTCTTTGCAGGAATCAGGTATCGCTATTTTGACCCCCTCTCTCCTCACATCGCCCCTTTCTGACCCAAGTATACCGCGTCTCTCTTTCCGTAAAGCCCTTTCCTCCCCCTCAAGCTGGTCTCCCTCTGTATCTCCCCACTCTTCGGCCAGCCATTCTCATCGGTCCAGACCAACCACTCTCACAAACTCAGTCTCCCCTTTCCCCAGCACTTCCTCCCCCTGCTCTCGGCTCCTCTCTTTATCAGCCGTTCATCTGGTGTTTGTTTGTCTCGCTGAGCTCAGAGACGCAGAGGACCCTCGACAGGATGGACGACAGCGAGACTTATATGAATGTGGAGCTCGTAAAATCGGACTCACCGTCTCCATCGAGAGGTGAGTGCGGGAGAGACTGGAGGGGATCCACAATCTCTTTCTGACCCGGAGTGTGAGATGGGACCGTGTGGAGGGGGATTCATTGTGCCTGACTCAGGGAGTGTGCGATAAGACGGTTCGGAGGGAACTTGATTCTGTGTCTGACCCGGTGACTGTGAGATGGGACGGTCTGGACGAGGCTGCACTTTGTGTCTGACCCCGGCAGTGTGTCTTGGGACGGTGTGGAAGGAGATTCACTCTGTGTCTGACCCCGGGAGGGTGTGATGGGACAGTGTGGAGGGCGGTTCACTTTGAGTCTGACCCCGGGAGTGTGTGATGAGACGGTGTAGAGGGAGATGCACTTTCTGTCTGACCACGGGAGTGGGTGATGAGACAGTGTGGAAGGAGTTTTGCTCTGTGTCTGACCCCGGGAGTGTGTGATGAGACGGTGTGGAGGGAGAGGCACTTTCTGTCTGACCACCGGAGTGGGTGATGAGACAGTGTGGAAGGAGTTTCGCTCTGTGTCTGACCCTGGGAGTGTCTGACTGTACGGTGTGGAAGGAGCTTGACTCTGTGTCTGACCCGGGTAGTGTGTGATGTGAAGGCTTTGAGGAAGCTTTACCGTGTGTCTGACCTCGGGAATGTGTGATGGGACTGTATGGAGGAAGTCTCACTCTGTGCCTGAACCCCATACTGTTAAAGATCTAGATGGGTTCGATTTTGTTAAGTGGGTTCAGGAAATTTTTCTATATCAATATATAGATATACCAACTGGAGAGGATGCAGTATTAAATCTCCTATTAGGAAATAATTTAGGGCAAGTGATGGAGTTCTGTTTTGGGGAACATTTTGGTTCCAGTGATCATAACGTCATTAGTTCGACTTGATCATGGATAAAGATAAATCTGGTCCTCGGGTTGAAGCACTAAACTAGAAAAAGGCCAAATTTGAAGAAATGAGAATGAATCTAAAAAGCGTAATTGCGACTGGTTTTTCTCCGGCATGGGTATGATTGGTAGATGGGGGGCATTCATAGGAGAAATTTTGAGAGTGCAGAATTTTTATGTTCCTGTCAGGGTTAAAGGAAAATTGAATAAGAATAAGGAACCTTGGTTCTCGAGGGATATTGGAACTCTGATAAAGAATAAGGGTGAGATATATAACATGTACAGGCAACAGAGGGGGAAATAAGATGCTTGAGGTGTATATAAAGAGAAAGAAAATACATAAGAAAGAAATCAGGAGGGCTAAAAGAAGACATGAGGATGCTTTGGCAGTCAGGCAGAAGGATAATCCTAAGAGGTTCTACAAGTATTTTAAGAGCAGAAGGATAGTGAGGGATACAATTGATCTTCTTGAAGATCAGAGTGTTCGGCTATGTATGGAACCAAAATAAATGGGAGAGATATTAAGTGGGTTTTTTGCATCTGTATATACTAAGGAAACTGGAATGTTGTCTATGGAAACAAGGGAAACAATTAGGGAGGTCATGGAACTTATACAGATTAACGAGGAGGAGATGCCTACTGTCTTGAGACAAATCAGTGCAGATTAATCCCCAGGTCCTGACAAGGTATTCCCTCGGACCTTGAAGGAGATTAGTGTTGAAATTGCACGGGCCCTGGCAGAAATATTTAAAATGCCGTTATACACGCGTCAGGTGAGAGAGGATTGGAGGATAGCTCATGTAGTTCCGTTGTTTAAAAAAGGCTCAAACAGTAAGCCGGGAAATTATTGGCCGGTAAGTTTGACATCGGTAATAGCTATGTTGTTGGAAGGAATACTAAGAGATAGGATCCACAATATTTGGATAGGCAGGGGTTTATTAGACGCATTGAGCGTGATAAGTCATGTTTAAACAATCTATTGCAGTTTGTCCAGGAAGTTACCAGGAAAGTGGATGAAGGGAAGGCAGTGGATGTTGTATACATGGACTTCAGTAAGGCCTTTGACAAGGTCCCGCATGGGAGGTTAGTTAGAAAGATTCAGTCACTCGGTATACATGGAGAGGTAGTAAATTGGGGTAGACATTGGCTCAATGGAAGAAGCCATAAAGTGGTTGTGGAGAATTGCTTCTCTGAGTTCAGGCCTGTGACTATTGGTGTGCTACAGGGATCAGTGCTGGGTCCATTGTTATTTGTCATCTATATCAATGCTCTGGATGATACTGTGGCAAATTGGATCAGCAGATTTGCTGATGATACAAAGATGGGAGGTGTAATGGACAGTGAGGAAGGTTTTCAAAGCTTGCAGAGGGAATTGGACCAGTTGGAGGAATGGGCAGTCAAATGGCAGATGGAGTTTAATGCGGACAAGTGTGAGGTTTTGCTCTTCGGAAGGTCAAACCAAGCGGGAACATACAAGGTAAATGGTCGGACACTGAGGAGTGCAGTAGAACAGAGGGATCTGGGAATACAAATATAAAATTCCCTACAAGCGGCGTCACAGGTAGGTAGGGTAATAAAGAGAGCTTTTGTTACATTGGCCTTTATAAATCAAAGTAAGAGTTGGAATGTAATGGTGAGGTTGTATAAGACGTTGGTGAGACCAAATTTGGAGAATTGTGTGCGTTTTGGTCACCGATTTACAGGAAGGATATTAATAAGATTGAAACATGGCAGAGAAGGTTTACAAGGATGTTGCCGGGACTTGCGAAACTGAGTTACAGAGAATGGTTGTATATCTTAGGACTTTATTCCTTTGGGCTTAGAAGATGAGGGGTGATTTGATATCTATGTGTATAAAGTTATGATGGGCATAGATAGAGTGAATGCAAGCAGGATTTTCCACTGAGTCTAGGGGAGAAAAAAAGAATCAGAGGTCATGGCTTAAGGATGAAGGGTGAAAAGTTTAAAGGGAACATTGTGGGGAGGGGTTCTGTACGCAGGAAGTGTTAGGAGTGCGGAAGGAGCTGCCAGATGAAGTGGTGAATGCGTGCTCACTTTTCACATTTAAGAAAAACATTGACAGGTATACGGGTGAGAGGGGCATGCAGGGATATGGCCCTGGGGCAGGTCAGTGGGACGAGGCAGAAAATGGTTCGGCACAGCCGAGAAGGACCATAAGGCCTGTTTCTCTGCTGTGTGTTCTATGGTTCTATGGACCCAGCGAGTAGGTAATGGGACGGTGAGGCGTGAGTCACTCTGTGTCTGACCACGGATGAGTGCGACGGGACAGTGTGCCAGTGAGGTTCACTCTCTTTGTGACCCCGGGGGTGGTTAATGGGGCGGTGTGGAGGAAGATTCACACTGAGTCCGACTGAGAGAAGGGTATGATGGGACGGTGGGTGAGTTAGCTGAACTTTATGTCTCACTCCGGGAGTGGATAGTGGGACGGGAGCTTCACTCTGATTCTGCCACCGGAAGTTTGTCACGGGACGGTGATCAGTATCTTCACTCTGTGTCTGACCCCGGGAGTGTGTGACGGGACGGTGTGGAGGGAGATTCACTCTGTGTCTGACCCCGGGAGTGTGTGATGGGACGGCGTGGAGGGAGATTCACTTTGTGTCTGACCCCGGGAGTGTGTGTTGGGACGGCGTGGAGGGAGATTCACTCTGTGTCTGACCACGGGAGTGTGTGATGGGACGGTGTGGAGGGAGATGCACTCTGTGTCTGACCCCGGGAGTGTGTGATGGGACGGTGTGGAGGGAGATGCACTCTGTGTCTGACCCCGGGAGTGTGTGATGGGACGGTGTGGAGGGAGATTCACTCTGTGTCTGACCCCGGGAGTGTGTGATGGGACAGTGTGGAGGGAGATTCACTCTGTGTCTGACCCCGGGAGTGTGTGATGGGACTGCGTGGAGGGAGATTCACTTTGTGGCTGACCGCGGGAGTGTGTGATGGGACGGTGTGGAGGGATTTTCATTAATGTATGACCCCGGGAATGTTGGTTCAGACGTTGCCGAGGCGGTCGCTCTCACTCTCTCTCTCTGTCTCTCTCTCTCTCTCACACACACACACACACACACACACACACACACACACACACACACACACACACACACACACACACACACACACACACACACACACACACACACACACAAACACCCGCAAACACCCGCTCCAGTATATCGCTTTGCCGCACCACTACCCTCATTGCCACTATCCTCCCTCCATTCCCTAAGCCCCGATGTCCTTTCATCTATCCCATTACTTATTGTAGAGGATGTAACTGATCCCCACTGTCCAGTGGGCGGCGCCAGTCCCGGGAACGGGACAGACGGCCCGGTCACATTTCAGTCCGGTAACGTTCACTGTGAGCGCGTGAGAGTGGTAAGAGGGAAAGTGGGGTAAAGAGGGAGGGTAAACTGAAAAAGAAGGCTTTAACTTGGCGTGCAACGAGAAAGAAAAGCAGAGGAGAGAGAGGGAAAAGGTTAGCTGGTGTGAGGAGCGAATTTGAAGCGGGTTAGTGGCATTCATGGGAGAGAAACGGGGGATAGTGAGCGGAGAGTGAGGGTGATGAGTCGGTGTGGAGCAAGCGTCGCTTTGTGTCTGACCCTCACTGTTCTATCCTCAGCTGAACCTGATGTAAGGTACGCGGAAATTAATTTCAACGCCGTCCCTGAGCTCCGGGTCTGGACCGATCGAGGTCAGTTTTTTTTCTTTGTAGGTTTGTCCCTGTTTAGTTCACGTGTCCGATCCTGTCGAGAGATCTCAGGGCAAACGTATAGTCATTCTAATGATTCCCTGTTTGAGAATAACACGAAGGGAACGCGTGAGAGATGCGATGACGGGGAAATACTCTTTGATGGTCGGAGCGGAATGTTGCGCCCTGGGAGGGGTGGAATAGAGGGAGCGTCGTGTGATGGGATTTGGAGGGATGCTTTGGGAAAGATAGTCGAGTAGAGATGGCATGGGATTGGCCGTGCGGAGGAATCGGCGATGTGGAGCGAGCGCCATGGGCGGAGTGGAGGTGGCTGAGCTGAATTAGCTCCGTGTCGGCGTGGGTAAAAGTGAGGGCAGTGGGAGAGTCGGGGAGTTGGGAGCGCGGTATAAAACCTTAGCCCCTCTCTCCCATCTCTAACCCCACTCTCTTTGTCCTCTTTCCCATTCTCTGGCCTCCCTGCTCTTCACTCACCCAGTCTCTTCTCGCCATCTCTGCACTGTCCTTCTCTCACACTATTTCCCCTTCTGACTCGCACTGTCCCCTTCTATTCGCCCTCTCTCGTTGTTCCGTCTCTCCTTTATCACAATTACCGTCTCTATCACTTCTGGTCTCTCCATCGCGCTCCTTCCCTCTCTCTCTGCTCACTCTCGTTCCAAACCGTCCACACCTCCCGGTCTACTAAACTCCTTCCGTCCCTAGGTTTACCGCTCATCTCCCCTCGCTACTTTCCCTCCTATCTATCCACTCCTCTCTCCCTCTTCCCGACGCTCGCCCCCTTCGCTCCTTCCCCTCTCTGAAATTCCCTTGTTCTCTGTTCCTCATCCCTCTGCCACTCTTCTACACTCCCTCGGTCTCCCCTCTCATTCCCCTCTCTTACACCTCACTCTTCTCTCCCCAACTCACTCTCCCCCTCTCCCACTCTCTCCCCATTCTTCCTCTCGCATTTTCCTGCCTAATGCCCACATGGCACCCTCCTCTCTCTGCCCAAAGTTTTCACCTTCTCTCTGACCCCACGTTTCGGTCCTCTCTCTCCGCTATTCCCCCTCACACTATCTCGCTGTCTCACCCCTTCCCTCCTCCTCACGTATCCCTCTCTTCCCCCACCCCCTCACTCGCCTGTCTGTCACCGACTTCCTCCCCCATTCCCTACCGCTCTCACTCTCTTCCTTACCCGCCTGTCTGACTCTCTCTCTCCCAGACTATCTGAATTCCACCTACTCAGAGCTGAACTTTCGGAAAGGAGAACAGCGCATTGATGAGGATGAAGATCCTCCCATTGCCTCGCGACCCGGCGGGCAGTCAACCACTGCACAAACAGGTCAGAGTTCACAGTGATGACGTCATTCTGGAGGGGTCACGCATCATAGTCTCAAGAGTCCGAGTTTCACGTCCACTGACAGCTCGGTCCACAGACTGACCACCATCCGGGTAATAAAAGTTTGTCACTTGGCTCCCCAATTACATCCCTTTCTCCTCTCACCTTAGACCTGTGCGCTCTGGTCCTCGATGCTGCATGTCTAGGGGAACATCAGTGTACGCGTTGACCGCTCGTGGTTTTATATGTCCCTGTAAGGTCACCCCTACGCTCCATGAATTACAGTCCCAACCTGTCCGTCTTGTTGCTTCTCTCTGAAGTTGGAAATCTGTCATGTTGCCTCCGTGGATCGTGTCCATATTTCCTGCTGCCTCGGTGCATCCACCCCCGCCCAACCCGGACTCCCTCTCATCGGGGAGAAAGATACAAAAGCACTTCCCACCAGGATCAAGCTCGGCTTCTACACGAATGCCCCCCCCCCGCCCCCCACCGTTGGACGATCAGTTGGACTCCTAATCTCACGATCTACCTCGTCATGGCCCCTTGCACTTTATCGTCTGCGTGCACTGCCCTCTCGCTGTAACTGTGACACTTTACTCCGCATTCTGTGATTGTTTTACGCTGTTCTACACCTATGAAAGTATTTGCATCTATGGATGCAATTGGAAACTCGACTGCCTGTGATGTAAATCAGTGATCTGGATTAAATCGTAGACGGGTCATAGAAACATATAGCACAATACCGGCCCTTCGGCCCAAAAAACTGTGCCGGACATGTCCCTACCTTATGACTACCTGGGCTTGACACGTATCCCTGTATTCTCCTTAGCTCCATGTCGGCATCCGGAAAAATAGATCCATAGAATTACAGCACAGAAACAGGCCTTTTGGCTCCTCTTGGCTGTTCCAAAATGTTTTTCTGCCTAGTCTTACTGACCTGCACATGGGCCAAATCCCTCCAAACCCCTGTCATCCATATACCTGTCGACGTTCTTTCTTAAATGTCAACAGTGAGCCCGCATTCACCACTTCATCTGACAGCTCATTCCACACTCCCACCACTCTCTGCGTGAAGAAACCCCTGTAATGTTACCTTTAAACGTTTCCCCCTTCACACTTAACCCATGACCTCTGAGGTTTTTTCGCCCCTCGCCTCAGTGGAAAAAGCCTCCTTGCATTCACTCTATCTATCACCCCTCATTCTCCGTCGCTCCAGGGAATAAGGTTCTAATCTACTCAGCCTTTCTCTGTAACTCAGTTTCTCAGGACCCGGCATCATCCCTGTAAACCTTCTCTGCACGGTTTCTACCTTATTAATATCCTTCCTGTAATTGGATGACTAAAATCTGCTCATAATACTCCAAATTCGTTCTTATCAATGTCTTATACAACTTCCCCATAACATTCCAACTCTTACAGTCAATACTTTGATTGATAAAGGCCAATGTAACAAAAGCTCTCTTTACTACCGTACCGACCTGTGACGCCACTTTTAGGGGATTATGTATCTGTACTCCCAGATTCCTCTGCTCTACTGCACTCTTCAGAATCCTACCATTTACCTCGTATGTTCTACCTTGTTTTCACCTTCCGAAGTGCAATACCTCACACTTGTCCGCAGTCTTTTAAGTCTCTTAATATAACCTATCATTTTTGCCCACGCAACCGCCGCCGGCAACTCGTTCCACGCACTCACTGCTCTCTGCGAAAAAAAAACTTACTCCTGATATCTCTTCTGTAACTACCTACAGGCACTTCAAAAACGTGCCCTCTCGTGCTAGCCATTCCTGGGGAAAAAAAGCCTCTGACCGTCCATACGATCAATGCCTCTCACTATCTTGGACACCTCTATCGGTTCACTTCTTATCCTTCGTCACTCCAAGGAGCAAACGCTGAATTCACCCAACCTATTCTCACAAGGCAAGTTCCTCAAACCCTTCTGCACTCTTTCTATGGCTTCCACGTCCTTCCTATCGTGAGGTGACCAGGACTGAGCCCAACACTGCACGTGGTGTCTGACCAGAGTCCTGTACAGCTGTAACATTATCTCTCGGCTCTTAAATGCATATACATGATTTGGATGAAGTTGTAGATGGCTGGGTTAGTATCTTTACGGATGATACGGCGAGAGGTGGTGCTGCGGAGGGCGGAGTCGACTGGCCAAGAATTCAGTGGGACGTAGATCAGTTACAGATATGGTTTGGAGACCGGGCCAATGGAGCTTAACCCGGACAAACCTAAAATGTGGCAGTTTGGTAGGTCAAAATAAAGAAATGACACACTATCAGAGCCAAGACCCGAAACAGTGTTGAAACATAGAAACAAAGAAAAGCTACAGCACAATACAGGCCCCTCGGATGATAAAGATGTGCCGAACGTGTCCTTCATTTAGATGGGAAGAGGATCGTGGGCTCCATGTTAATTGCTCCCTGAACGTGTCTGACAGTTTAACGGGATGGTTAAAAAGACCTATCGCATTCATGGTTTTATTATTTGGGGCATTAAGTACAAATGTCAGGGAACTATGTTGCAACTTTATAAAAATCACTAGTTCTGGTCACCCCATTATCGGAAGGATGTCAGGGCGTTGGGGAGCCTCCGGAGAGGTTTAACAGGACTCTGCCGGGATTCGGTGGCTTGTGTTACAAAGAGAGGTCGGACATCTGGGTTGCTTCCTCTGGAGCGGAGGAGGCTCAGGGGAGATCAGACTGATCTCTGGAATCCGTCAGACACCTGCCAGCCTTTGCCAAGACAAGGATCTGGACTCTCGGCGATTACGGCTGAAAGTAGATGAGATTTAGAGAGGGAGGGGTTGATCGTGGTGGAAGGAGAGAGCGCGGATGGTGGGTGGGAGGGAGAGCCAGTGGCAGTCACGGCCGATTTCATTCACATGCTGAATGGTCTCTCTAAAGGTCCGCAGAAACAGGAGCCGATGGAGAAAACTGGAAAGAGAACATACCGCAAGATCTGCCTACTCTGCTAAATTTCGTCCATCATCAATGCGATCGTGGCCGAGCTCTCGACCCATAGTCTGTGAAACGGGCTCAGGGTCTCGCCAGACAGTAAATAAACATAATGTAATGAAATATTATTATAAAACCTCACAGTGATGCCGACACGTAAGGAACCGTGTTAGTGAACGGCAGCTGCTTCTCGATTACCTTCCTCTGGTCAGGGAGAGTGATGAGTTGATAGAGAAGAGTTACAGGCAGGTGCTCACACCGGGGCCACGGGAGGCAGACAAGTGGGTCACGGTTAGGAGGGGGAAGTGAAAGAGTCAGGCACTAGAACTTACCCCAGTGGCTGTACCCCTTGACAATATGTACTCCTGTTTGTGAACTGTTGTGGAGGACAGACTACCTGGGGGAAGCAACAGTGGCAGTGCCTCCGGTACAGAGTCCGGCCCTGTAGCCCAGAATGGTAGAGCTCAGAAGGGTAGGAAAATGAGGAGGAAGGCTGTAGTAATAGGGGACTCGATAGTTAGGGGGTCAGGTAGGGGATTCTGTGGACGCAGTCAGGAGACCCGGATGTTAGTTGGCCTCCCTGGTGCCAGGGTCCGGTATGTTTCCGATCGCTTCCAAGATATCCTGAAGTGGGAGGGTGAGGAACCGAGGTCGTGGTCCAACGAGGTCCTGAAAGGAGAATATAAGGAGTTAGGAAGAGCATTGAGAAGAAGGACCGCAAAGGTAGTAATCTCGGGTTACTGCCTGTGCCGCGCGACAGTGAGGATAGGAATGGTATGAGATGGGGGATCGATGTGTAGCTGAAGGATTGGAACAGGGGGCAAAGATTCAAGTTTTTGGATAATAGGGACCGCCTTTGGGGCAGATGTGACCTGTGCAAATAGGACAGATTGCACCTGAATCCCTTGGGACCAATAACCTGACAGTGAGATATGCTGATGTTGGGGTTAGGAACCAACGTGAAGTGACTAAGAGAGAGGAGGTTAGGTCAGAAATAGTAGAAGCTAGTAGATATCCTGTGAGGAAGGATCGGCAGGTGATAGTGTAGGAGAGTGATCAGACCGAGGATGTAGGGGAGAAGGAAGAAAAAGTTAATAAAGTTGTTTGCACTGTTAGGGATAAACAGAGAGTAAGAAGTTCCGAATTTCTTAAATGCATCTATTTTAATGCTAGGAGCATTGTATGAAAGGAGAATAAGTTTAGGATTGATACTTGGAAATACGACGTTGTAGCTATTAGTGAAACATGGTTTCAGGAGGTGGGTCATTGGCAACTAAATATTTCTGGATTTCGTTGCTCAAGTGTGATAGAATCGGGAGGGCAAGAGGGGGAGGGGCTGCATTGCATGTCAGAGAAAATATTACAGTGGTTCTTTGGCAGGATAGATTAGACAGCTCGTCCAGTGTGACTGAGTGGAACTGAGGAACAGGAAAGGTATCGTAACACTTGTAGGGTTGTAAAAGAGACAACCTAATGGGTAGCGGATATTGGAGGAGCAAATTTGTAAGGAGATAGCAGATATTTGTAGTGAGCAGAAGGTTGATTGTGGAAGATTTTAGTTTTCCACACATAGACTGGGAAGCTAATTCTTTAAAAGGGCTGCATGGTTTGGAGTTTGTAAAATGTGTGTAGTATAGTTTTTTGCAGCAATACAAAGAGGTACCAACGAGAAAAGGGGCAGTGTCGGATCTCCAGTTAAGGAATGAGATAAGTCAGATGATGCAGGTATGTGTTGGGGAGCACTTCGGTACCAGTGATCACAATGCCTTTAGTTTCAATATAATTATGGAGAAGGATAGGACCGGACCCATGTTGAGATTTTTGATTGGAGAAATGCTAACTTTGAGGAGATGCGAAGGGATTTGGAAGGAGTCGATTGAGACAATGTGTTTTATGGGGAAGATGGAATAGAGAAATGGAGGTGATTTAAAGGTGTTGAACGTACATAATCTTTATATTGCTGTCAGGTTGAAAGGGAAGGTTAAAGTTTGAGTGAGCCATGGTTTTCAAGGGATATTGGAATCTTGGTTCGGAAAAAGAGACAGATGTACAATAAATATAGGCAGCATGAAATAAACGAGCTGCTGGAAGAATATAAACAATATAAAAAGTATCCATAGAAAGACATTAGAGTAGCTAAAAGAAGATATGAGGTTGCTTTGACAAGTAAGGTGACAATAAATCCAAAGGGATTTCCAAAGTTACAATCCAAAGTTATATTAATATCTAAAAGACGTGGAGCGATCAAATTGGTCCCTTAGAGAATCAGAGGGGAGAGCTATGTGTGGAGCCAAAAGACATGAGGGAGAATTTGAGCAATTTATTTTCTCAGGTATTCACTAAGGAGAAGGATATTGAATTGTGTAAGGTAAGGGAAACAAGTAGTGTAGTTATGGAAACTATGATGATTAAAGAACAGGAAGTACTGGCGCTTTTAAAGAATATAAAAGTCTCCGGGACCAGAAAGGATATTCCGTATGACCTTGTGGGAAATCAGTGTAGAAATAGCAGGGGTTCTGACAGAAATATTTCAAATATCATGAGAAACGGGGATGGGGCCGGAGGATTGGCGTATTGCTCATGTTGTTCCATTGTTTTAAAAAGTTTTTAAGATTAAACCTATCAATTATCGTCCTGTAAGTTTGATGTCAGTGGTGGGTAAATTAACGGCAAGTATTGTTAGAGATGGCATCTCTGATTATCTGGATAGACAGAGTCTGAATAGGAACAGTCAGCATGGATTTGTGCGTGGAAGGACATGGCTAAACGCTCCAATACAAGACTAAATAATAAAGGGCTTAATGGTCATCCCAGTCTAGTACCACGAGGAAGTTTAAAGAAAAGACTTATAAATATTAGTAATGACCGTGGCAATAGGGTTCTTTAAATAGTTTGAATCCATTTGTTGTTACCAAAACTATTTTTTTTCTAACACTTTAAACAAATAAGGCCACTCGACTCTGTAAAATGCCTTTTCTGCAAACAGATAGATAACACAATAAGGTTGGTTAGATAATGGTGAATAAATAATGTTCATCAATCTCCCAACATTAGAGAAAGAATAACGGTCTTTAATAAAACCCGTTTGATTCTTAGAGAACATTTTATTAAAAATACCTCCCAAGCGATTAGCCATTATTTTAGAAAGACATTTCTACATTTAATAGTCCACATAATAATCCCCATTTAATAGTGAAATAGATCTATACGATGAGCATTCAACAGGATCTTAATCTTTTTAAGAATTAAGGAAATGCGTGCTTCATAAAAAATAAGGTAAATTACCCTTCTCAAAAGATTCATGGAATATATCCAAAAGATACGGAAATAGTAATCTTGCAATTTTTTTTTTGAAAAATCCCACCAAATAACCGTCAAGTCCAGGAGATTTAACTGATTGCACTAATAAAACAGCTTTCTGAATTTCATGCTCGGTAATTGGAGCACCAAGCTTCAGTTGATCCTGTTCAGAAATTTGTGGAAATTTAATCTTCTGTAAAAAAAAAGCCTCCATTTTGGAGGAAACTACAGGAAATTGATATCTATAAAGATCTGAATAAAACTCTTGAAAAGTATTATTAGTATCCTCATAGTTATTTACTATATCTCCATTATTTTTACGAATCTTTAAACGTTGTCTTTCTAGCTGCTCTTAATGGAGAATCTAAGAACTTATTATTTTTATCCACTAAAATTTAAAATTTACCTTTCAAGTTAACCACTTATCCTTCAATGGGATATGCTATTAATAAGTTATACTGTGATTGTAATTCTACTCTTCTTTTAAACGAAGCAAGATTTGGAGAGGTGGCATTAATGTTATCTAATTCTTTAAATTGTTTAGAAATTTTACCTAATTCCATTCTTGTTTGTTGCTTAAATTTAGCTGTATACGATATAATTTGGCCATATAAATAAGCTCTTAAACTATCCCAAATTACTAACATTGAGACTTTTACTATATCGTTAAAGAGAAAATAAAAAGTCTTTTATTTGAGTTTCAATAAACTCAGCAAATTCTGAACTTTGTAATAAATGTTCTGGATCTGGAAAGCGCCAAAATGGTCTTTCAATTCAAATGTGAAGATTGAAGGGGCATGATCAGAGATAGCAATCGCATCATACTCACGTTTCTGAGCATTATACAAGAGTCGAGGGTCGACTGTTAAATAGTCGACTCTCGACTAATTATTATAAACATGTGAGAAAGGAATATTCTCTATCACAAGGATGTATGTGCCTCCAGATTTCAATTAATCCATGATCAGTTAAAAATGAATTAATAAGTGATGCAGAACGATTAGAGAGTTGATATTTGGATGATGACTTATCTATTAAAGGATTTAAACAATCACGACCCATTAATAACATATATTCATTTAAATCAGGTAACATGGCAAAAAGGCTTTAAAAATGACGTATCGTCAACGTTTGATCCATACATATGAACCAAATCCATTTTCTTATTACAAACTTTTCCTTTAATATTTAAAAATCTACTTTTAATATCGGCTATTAATATCTTCCTGATTAAAAGGAATATTGGAATCAATAAAAATTGAGACACCCCTAGTTTAACTGTGGTAGTTTGCATGAAACTGACGATCCCTCGAAAATTTAATGAATCAATTTTTATCTCATTATCTGATACGCTTCTCTGTCAGGCTGGAATCGATTTATAACTTTAAATGCTTTCTTACGCATCATAATCCGCGAACATTCCGACATTAAAACTAAGCTGTTTAGATATCATCATGAAACTTTGTATCTAAAAAGAGTTTTTAGACGCACGACAGGATGAAGTGATCGAAAATGGCGGAGATGAACAACAATTAAAATAATTAACGGATGCTCCGGAATTCCAAAACGGGGGTGAAAAACGGAAAAAAAAATCTCACTCAGACGACATAGCCCGGAAAAGAAGTCGACATCTATCAACGCAAGCCCCAAGAAAAGCAGAGATACTGATATCGCTCCGCCGACTTGAATGATAAAAAAGTAATCTCTTACTCCCTCTGCCGAACATAAATCTCATTACAACCGTCATGTTAGATAAGGGAAGAAAAAAACAAATCGAAACGATTCTTCAAGTATTTGCACAAAAGAAAAACAATGGCCAAATTTAAATTATCCAATCTGTCTTTAAAGCACAAAAAAGTAATTAATTAAACGATCTTCAATACAGAATATTAAAAAAAACAATTCATTTAAATGCTGCAGAAAGAAAAAAAGTTCTAGAAAGTTCAAACTTAGCTACAGCCTATCAAGAGTTCTCCCACTATATTTTCTGAAGATAAAACCGTCAAAACAGTCCTTTTCAAAAATGAAAATGAATTTTAAGGCAAAAACCTTCTGTGACAACCAGATCTTCCAGTCTTATCATTCTTATCATCAACAATGAGGCACTCAATGCATTATAAGTCATTCAAACTTCAAACTTCAGACTCGTCGACAGTGAAATATGGGCACAAACGGAAAAACAATCGCCATCTTTAAATTATCCCGTCTTTCTTTCAAACGTAAATAAACCCAAACAACAAAAAAACTTTAAAGAACATATACAACAACAATAAAACAGTTGGTTCATTTAAATGGTTCAGAATTATCTACAGTCTTTCAACAGTACTTCCGCTATATCTTCGAAGGTTGAAACCATCCACAACCAGTCTTTTTCGAAGCTTAGAATACATTTTTAGGTACGAACTTTCTATAACCATCAAATCTTCCAATTTCATCACTTTACACCACGTGACAGTCAAATTATTTTAAATCATTCAAACTTCAGACTTCAGATTCGCCGTCGGTCTCGTCAGACAAAGAGTTAAGAAAACGCAATGCTTCGGCTGGACCACCCGAAATAAGAGTTCCAGAATTTTTAACAGAAAGCCTTAATTTGGCTAGGTACTGTAATATTGGAAAGAGCTTTTGTTGAAAAGCTAATTTATAGAAGAAGCACGTTTCTTCACAATTTCACGTGGAAACTCTTGAAAAAACGAAATTTTGAATCTTGAAATTGAAATAACCTTTGTTTTCTTTCAAGCTAAATAATGCGGTTCCTGTATCTAAGAGAAGGAGAAAACGCACAACAATATGCCTGTCTTTACCTTCATCCAAAGATTTTAAAGCACCAGTTCTGTGAGCCGATTCAGGCTCCGCGGGTTGCGAACGAACCTCCGCAAATAAAGACTGAAACATTTTAGCAAAATAATCTGGTGTGTCGGCAGATTCTGACTTCTCATTTAATCCAACGATTCGAATATTATTCCGACGCGATCCAGCTTCCAAATCCACGATAAGTTGTTGAGCCTTTTCCAAACGAGAAGAAAGGTCAGCCGCATTTCGATGAACTTCTTTAAGATCGAGGCTCAAAGAGTCAATCTTGTCTTCAAACTTCTCTTTTAGTTGAGATATTTCAGTGCATTTACCGGCGATTCGCGATTCCAATCTCCTGACCCAAAGGGTTTCTTCCGAATACTCGTCAGCGTTTTTTAGATTTTCGTTTCGGGGGGTCGGGATTTCGCCTGGTGGTCTTCGAAGTAGCCATAATCATCATTATTGTTACGCAAATTCGACTGCATAAAGTTAAAATTTCAAAGTTTAAATCGGAAAAGGGAGAGATTAAAGGCGGAAATTACTTAAATTATTTAAGTAATTACGTAAATTACTTGTACGTCAGCGGGAGGGGGAGTCAGATTGCAGTTGTAGCAGACAACGGTGAGGCCACACCTGCAGTACTGTGTTCAGTTCTGGTCGCCCTGCTGTTGGAAAGATTGGCTGGAAAGAGTACAGAGGGAGATTTACGAGGATGTTGCCGGGATTCGAGTGGCTGAGTTGTGGAGTCCGGGCTGGCGTGAGAAGTTTATTAATTGGGGACCACGGATGACATTATAGAGGTGTATAAAACCCCGAGTGGTATAGGTAGAGTGAATGCTCAGAAACAGAGTGCACAGGAGTGAGGTGAGCGTGGGTGGAGAGGAGGGAGAGAGATAAAAGTGAAAGATGGGTGGAGAACGGTGCGGGGGGAGAGAAGAGTGGGAGAGTTGGCGAGAAAGAAAGATTGTAATGTCATTCAAGATGGCCCGAGGGACGGTTGACAGAGATCCTGGATCTCTTCGGGAATATCACTTCACAAACGTGCAGACTTCTCGCAGATGAAACGGTGTTGGCGCTGGCAATAGTCCCTCCAGCCGTACGAGTCGCAGTTAACGCAGACGGACGTTCCAGTGGAATATTTGTTAATAACACTGGACGCCTCTTCCCTATCAAAGAAGGTAAAAAAAAAATCAACAGGGTCATGTCAGCTCCAAGCGGACACCCGAGACAGTCACCAATCTCATCGCACTGCATTGCACTCACCACACAGCCCCGTGACGGTCCCCGTGCTAATCCCCCTGACCTACTGTATCCCCACAGACTGTATCACTCCCCAAACTAACGCACCTGCCCCACATCCCTTGGACAGATTCCAGTCAGCGATCGTGACCTCACTTCCCACAGACCCGGTGTGCCTCCTAACTAATCCCCTGATCCACTTTAGACCCACAGCCCTGTGTCACATTCTGATCTACGTTCGTGACCGCCTTCTCTCTCCACAGACCCGTATCGTTCTCCAAATCAGCGCCATTGCCTCACACACTCGCCAATAGTCCTGTGCCAGAAGCGAATCTACAATCCTGTTCCCCTCGCTTCCCACAGCCCCGGTGTGTCATCAAACTAATCTACCGACCGAGACCCAATCCAGCAAAAATCAGAATCTCACCCATCTTCGCATTTTCCAATCCGGTATGTTCTGTCTTGATTGCCGAGAGCGATTGAAACAGCATTCTGCGAAATTAAACGTATTTAATTACGGTGCAGGAGTCTCTGTCTATGCCAGAACCCGGGAGTGTGCGGTATGTTGGTCTAGAGAGAGAAGGAGATTCAGTCTGTGTCTGACCCCGGGAGTGTGGGATGGGACGGTGTGGATGGAGATTCACTCTGTGCTTTATCCAGGGAGTTTCTGATTGTCATGGAAATCTCCTCATTTGCTGTGACACATACCTGCTCTTCTTTTGAATTTATTTCCAGCAGCCTTGCTTCAATGTCTGAACAATATTTATTCGCTCCATCGTAAGATGATTCCAACGTGGATATGAAATAACATCGGACTTCATTTCTGATCCAGTCCTGGGGACATGCGTGCTCTGACAATCAGGAACAAGAAAAGAGTATCTCTCAGCAAGACGTCCCATCACAGAGTGAAAATCCCTCCATACCATTTCCTCACAAACCCCGTGGACAAACACTACGAATAGTTCAGTTTACGCTCTCAGGTTTCTCATACAGGGAGTCAATAACAGCGAAGCTCTCTTCCTCCGCGCTGTCACATCAACCCGATGTCAAACTCAGGGTGAAACCCCCGAAGCGCCATCTAATCGCCCAATCAGTTTCATAATCAGGGTCTAGTTATCTCCGCCGCGTCGCGTCACGCACAAAACCCAGTTATTCCCTCCGCTGCATTCCATCACACACACCGGGATCAGGCACAAAGTGAATCTCATTCCACGTTGTCCCATCACACAGTCCCAGGGTCAGACTCAGAGCTAATGTCTCTCCAGATCATCCCATCTCACACTCCCTGGGTCAGACACAGAGTGAATCTCCCTCCTCGCCGTCCAAGCACTCACTCCTGGGGTCAGACAGATAGTATATCTCCCTCTACACCATCCCATCACTCACTCCCGGGGTCAGACACAGAGTGACTCTCTCTACACACCGTCCCATCACACCCTCCCGTGGTCAGACACAGAGTGATTATTCCTCTACACGGTCCCATCACTCACTACCGGGGTCAGACAGAGAGAGAATCTCCCTCCACGCCGTCCCATCACAAACTACTGACATAGGACAAACAGCGGATGTCTGTCCACATCATCGCTTCACACACTCCCAGGTTCAAACACAGAGCGAATCTCCCTCCACATCATCCCATCACTCTCTCCCTTGATCAAACACAGACCGAATCTCCTTACGTACTATCCCATCACACACTCCAGGGAACAGACACAGAGTGAATCTCCCTCCACGCCGTCACGTCACACACTCCCGGAGTCATACACAGAGAGAATCTCCCTCCTCACCGTCCAATCACACAGTTCCGGGGTCAAACACAGAGTGAATCTCCCTCCCCAACCTTACATCTCATACTCCTGGGAACAGACACAGTGAATCTCCCTCCCCTCTGTTCCATCACAGACACCCTGGGTTAGACCGAGATTGAAGCTTCCTATCTCTCTGCAATGTGCTGAGAAGCAGGAGATTGTAGGTTTGAGGATGCTGTGTTAATTTACCATTTCCGCTGGTCAGCCGTTTGACAGATTTGAGCCTTCGCTTTGGTCAGAGTCCAATACTTAATTTCGAGGCCACTGATCCTTTGACGGAGATCGTTTTGTATTTGATTCAGATCGGAGAGATGGGTGTTCAGGACGGAGATGTTTTTGTTATTATTTTCGAAGACGGACAATTTTTTTTGAAGATGGAGAGGATGTTGTTGAGGACGGAGATATTCTTGAGACAGGTGCTCCGGGAGAGAGCCAGGCGAGAATTCTCCTTTATGCTGGATTCTAGGGTTGAGTTCTACTTACTTACCTGAAGTCGACGTTGCTGCTGGGTCCTGTTCATCTCCAGGTGGTCTCGCGCGCGGTTGATCTGAGAGTGACGAACCTGTGATGCAGACAGACAGACAGACAGACATACTTTATTGATACCGAGGGAATTGGGTTTCGTTACAGCTGCACCACCAAGTATAGTGAATAAATATTGCAATTTAAAACCATAATTAATTAAATAATAACAATTTAACAATGCCAAGTGGAAATATGTCCAGGAGGCTCCTGTTGGCTCAGGGTGTCTGACACTCCGAGGGAGAAGTTGCAAAGTTTGATGGCCACAGGCAGGAATGACTTCCTGTGACTCTTTGTGTTACATCTCGGTGGAATGAGTCTCTTGCTGAAAGTACTCCTGTGCCTAACCAGTACATTATGGAGTGGATGGGAGGCATTGTCCAAGATGGCATGCAACTTGGACAGCATCCTCTTTTCAGCTACCACCGTCACAGAGTCCAGTTCCACCCCCACAACATCACTGACCTTACGAATGAGTTTGTTGATTCTGTTGGTGTCAGCTGCCCTCAGCCTGCTGCCCCAGCACACAACAGCAAACATGATAGCACTGGCCACCACAGACTCGTAGATCATCAGCCCCTAGATGTTAAAAGACCTCAGAAAATAGAGACGGCTCTGACCCTTAATGTAGACAGCCTCAGTGTTGTTTGACCAGTCCAGTTTATTGTCCACTCGGGTATTTCTAATCATCCACCATGTCCACCATGACCCCTTGGATGGAAACAGGGGTCATCGTTGCCTTAATCCTCCCCAGGTCCACCACCAGCTCCTTAGTCTTTTTCACATTATGCTGCAGATGATTCTGCTCACACCATGTGACAAAGTTTCCCACCGTAGCCCTGTACTCAGCCTCATCTCCCTTGCTGATGCATCCAACTATGGCAGAGCCATCAGAAAACAACCTTAATCTGTTCTTGAACAGATTTGACGCTGTGGTCCCTGCCCATCCCCCTCATGATTCAGCTGTTGTTAGCTCGCAACCAACACTTACCCCAATCTCCTTTCCTACGCCTAATCACAGCCCCCACCCTGTTCTCGTGACGACAACTTTCCCACACCTGAAACCACCAAGGTGGGCTTGGCAGTTGAACAGGTGAGAGACAGCTGGCCCGGATGGTGTGATACTGAGAGTGATAGTAAGTCGTGTCTCGGTGCCCCGGTGAGTGGCGTGTAGTTGCCACGGTTAATGGTGTGTCGGTGTCACAGTAAGTGGTGTGTAGCTGTCAGGGTGAATGGCGTGTCAGTATTACGTTGAGTAGCGTGTTGGAGTCACACTGAGGAGATGTCGCTTCACTGTGAGCGACGTGTCCATGTCACGCCGATTGTCCTGTCGCTGTCTCGATCAGGGTATTGTCGACATCACGGTATGGGGCGCGTCACTGTCGCTTCACAATGCGGAACGTGTTGGTATTATGGTGACGGGTTTGTCGGTCTCACGGTGTGGGATCTGTCGGTGTAAAATAGGAGCAGGGGTCGGCCGTTCAACATGATCTTGGCTGATCTGGCCCTGGACTCAAGTCAACCTACCTGTCTTTTCCCCATAAGGATTAATTCCCTACTCAGCAAAATCTATCCAACCTTGTCTGAAATATATTTGCTGAGATCGCCTTCACTGCTTTACTGGGCAGTGAATTCCACAGATTCACCACTCAAGTGTTTATGCGGCACATTATGGAATGCTTTCTGGATATAATAACGGTCGTCTGTTCCCCTCTATTCACTGCGCTCGTTATGTCCTCAAAATGATTGCTGAATACGATCTCCTTTGCTGAATCCATGCTGCGTCTGCTTGAGGGATCCATTTATTTCCAGATACCTCGCTGTCTGTTCTTTAATGATAACCTCAAGCATTTCCCCATCTGCAGATGTTAAACTAACCGGCCAGGAGAAAAATGCCTTTTGCCTACTACCTTTTTTCAACACCGGCGTGACAGTCGGTGTCTTCCGTTCCGCTGGAACCTGCCCAAAGCCCAGATAATCTTGATGAATTATCACTAAACCTCAATTATAACTTCTGCCATGTCTCTCAACACCCTGAGTTGCATTTTATTCGGACCAGAAACTTGTCTTTTTTCAGACCCACAAGTTAGCTCAGCTGTTGTATTGAGGTCCTCAACTCTCATCGCATTCATAACTTCTCTCTTTGGCATGTTCGGCGTATACTCTACTGTGAAAACGACACAAAATAGTCATTCAAAGCCTCTGCAATTTCCTCATTATCCAGTATCAGTTTCCCCTTCTCTCCCTCCCAGGGACCTGCATTCACTCTTTTCTGCTTTAGATAATTGCAAAAACTGTTACTAACCAGTTTTAATTTTGTGCCAGTTTCCTTTCATCATCTATCTTCCGTTTCTTAATTGCTCACTGTGGTTCTTCACAATGCTTTCTGAAGCATTCCCTCTCTTCCAGTTTCCCACTACTCTTCATGACTGTGTAGGCAGGAGCTTTTAGTTTGTTGTCTGTTTTTCTGTCCTTCATTATCGAAGGCTGCCTCTCCCCACTCACACTCTCCTTGTCCTTAACTGGAATATACTTTTGTTGAGCAACGTGAAAAATCTCTTTGAAAATCTACCATTTTTCCTCAACGGTCCCACTATGTTGTCTATGTTCCCAGTCTACACTACCCAAATCCTCCCTCATCCCATTGCGGTGTAACAGTGCGGGTTGTGTCTCTCATGTGTAGGCGTTCGGCGGTGTCACGGTGAGGTGTGTGCCATGCGAAAGGGTGAGGAAAGCGTCCGTGTTCCCAACTGGGTTGTGTCGGTGTCATGATGAAGGCCGTGTCAGCGTCACTATGAGTGTCGTGTTTGTGTTACGGTGTGGGGAATGTCAGTGTCTCATTGAGACGGGTGGCGATGTCACGGTTAATGGAATCTTGTCACGATACGGGGCCTGACAGTTTCACGGTGAGGGCAGCGTTGGTTGCACAGTGAGGTGTGGGTCAGTGTCACGGGTTGGGTCCTGTCCATGCCACGGTTTTGCGCGTATCGATATCACAGTGACGGGCCTTTCGGTGTCACGATTTGGGCATGTCTGTTTCACCATGTTGGGCACGTGGTTATCATTGTGATGGAATCACGGCCTCACGGTGAGGTGAAATCCAGTTTCACGGTCAGGTGCGAATCGGCGTAACGGTGTGGCATAATGGCGTTATGAAGGGAGTTGTGCCGCTGTCAACGTGAGAGTAGTGTCAGTTTCACCGTGCGGGGCGTGTCGGTGTCACGGCGAGGTACGTTTTGGTGTCACGGTGCATAGTGTGTCCGTGTCACTGTCATTCCACTCTGTCTGTTTGCGCTCTGCCTCCAGTCGGAGCCCGGTCGACTCACCATAGATGGAGAGCCCGGCTACTATCGCGATGAAGGCGGACGTAACTATGCAGAGTATGCAGATCTTACGGTACGGCCGATTTTCAATGTTATCTTTCCGCCACAGTGTTTGCGGACCTGTAGAGAAACCATTCAGCGTGTGCGTGAAATCAGCCCTGATCCTCACTGAGACTCCCTCCCAGCCTACATCCGCGCTCTCTCCTTCCACCACGCTCACCTCCTCCTCTAGTACGAGGACATTTTACTCGACACCCTGTATAGGGACTGAAATGAGCCATTGTTGGGCTTCTCTGTGTATTGGGGTGGGGCCAGGGGTGATTAGACTGACCGACCTGATTGCGGAGGACCTGTTTGTCCTGATTGGTTGATAATATGTACACTGACGTTAACAAATACTGTCACATGATCCCAGATGGTGGATCACGCTGTGAGATGGAAGAGAGGAAGGGAGGGAGAGACGGAGAAAGAAAAGGAGAGGTGAGAGAGGGAGGGTGGGGGAGATCCAGAGTGTGGAAGATGGAGAAGGGAGAGACATACTGGATGGCTTGAGACCCAGGGAGAAATGCCGGGCTAATTTGCTCTGGAAGGACTGATAGGTAGATGTGATCTACCTAGACTTTAACAAGGTCTCAGATGGTACACTGCTTTTGAAGATGATGGTACAGGAGTCGTGAGGTTGTACGGTGCCGGCTCTCTTGTTCAGTGTTGGGCGCCCGGATAAGGGAAAGGCCACTGAGCTGTAAGTTTTACTAGGGTGCTGGACTCGGGGGAGTGAGGTACGGAATGGGGTCAGACAGGTCTGTATTTTAATCCTTAAAGAGCAGGGGTGACCTTATAGATGTGTCTAAGAAGCCCGAAAGGTGTAGGCAGGGTCAATGAGAGACGTTCCACTGGTCCACCCCGGTATCGGGAACCAGAGGGCACAGTATTGAGGTGAGATTCGATGGCGAGGAGGGAGAGAGTTGAGGAAACGGAGGAGGGTATATTAGAGAGAACGAAGAAGAGATGAGGGGTGAGAGAAAGGCAGGGGTGAAATAGGGGGAGGAGAGAGTAGAGGGAGGGTGTCGGGGAGAGCTTGCGGACGAAAGAGTGGGTGAGAAAGAGGTCATAGATGGGGAAACGTTTGTGGAGAGTGGTGGGGAGATTCTGGATGCAGTGGAGGATATGGGGGTAGCGGAGGGGCAGAGAGGGTTGTGTGGGTAACGTAGAAGTGGAGGAGAGAGAAGGAGGAGAACGAGGATGTTTCCTGATTTGAGGGAACAATTTATGTCTGGCAGTTTGTGACTTTATTCCTTGGAGGGTAACGGTGACCACACAGAGACGTATAAAACCAAGAGCCGTGAGGGCGTACAGTTATTTTTCGTAGACTTGGAGAATCGAGGATCAGAGCGCACAGGTCTGCGGGGAATTCTGAAAGGGATTTAATTAGTGTGCCGAGTGACAACCATTTTTTCCAGATTGTGGTCAGCCTATGGGACTAGCTGACAGAAGAAGTGCTCGAGGGCGATGCATCAGATACTTGGAATTTCGGAGTATGGCACGTGACCCATTCATAATGACGTCATCACTGTAAAGTCTGACCTGTTTGAGCATCTTTTGACAGCCCGCCGGGTCCCGAGTCAATGGGAAGATATTCGTCCTCATCGATGCGGGTTTCCTCTTTCCGAAAGTTCAGCTCTGAGTATGTGGAGTTCAGACCGTCTGGGAGAGAGAGTCGGACAGACAGATTAGGAAGAGAATGAGAGCGGTAGAGAATGGGGAAGGGAGTTGGAGAGCGAGAGGTGAGGGAAGAGGGAGAGGAGCAAGTGAGGGTGTGAGACAGCGAGGGAGAGGGTGATGGAGAGGAGAGTGAGGGATTTGGCGCGAAAGGGAGACAGAGTGGTAGATACATTGACTGTGATAGAGGAAAGACGGTGGGGAGAGTGGGCAATGAGAGAGGGAGAAAAGAAGGGGGCAGTGTGATACAGTGAGGAAAACGGATCTAGGGAGCTGGGGAGAGTGGGAGAGAGGATAAGGTGCGCTGAGGTCAGAGCGGGGTGAGAGGAGAAAGAGGGAAAAGAGGTGGTTTAGAAAAGGGAGAGAGAAAATAAAGTTTTACACGGTGCCCCCTGTTCACCGTCTTTTCAACTGTACTCCCTTCTCAACACCCAAAAACGTTGCAAACACATTCCCCCCCCACCCCCAACACCACCAGCGCCCCACAGAATTCGCTCCTCATTGGCCTTTCCTCCACACGGATCATCCCATGCTATCTTTTCTTACCGTCCGTTCCCACAGCCCCCCGTACTGATCCCATCCCAGGGAACTCCCAATATGCCGCCCAACCCACGGGGCACCATTCTCACCGGCATTCCCACAGAGGCCCCCCTCTCACTCCCAATGGGAATTCCTCGCAGACATTTCCATGGACTTCTCACTCATCGCCACCTAATGCGTTCCGTCCGTCTGATTATCAAACAGGAATCACGAGGGTCAGCTCGATAGGATTGGACACAACAAATGAGCAGAGTCAATCCGACAAAATGAAACTTACCCCTATCTATCCGGACCCAGGGCTCACAGAGAGTCTTGACATTAAGTTGCACGTACGAAACATCAGTTTCAGCTGGGGACAGAACGGTGAGAGTCAGAAACAGGATGGAGCTCCCTCCTCACCGTCCGTCACACATCCTTGCGTTCTGACTGAGCCAATCACCCTCCAGACCGTCCCATCACACAATACCTGGGTCAGGCACAAAGTGAATCTCCCTCCACACTGTCCCAGCTGACACTCCCGGGGTCAGACACAAAGTGAATTTCCCACCACACCGTCCCATCACACACTCCCGGGTTCAGGCACAGAGTGAATCTCCTTCCAAACAGTTCCATCACACAATCTCGGTGTCAAACACGTAGTGAATCTCCCTCCTTACCGTCCCATCACACACTCCCGGGGTCGGACACAGAGTGAATCTCCCTCCACACCGTCCCATCACACACTCCCGGGGTCAGACACAGAGTGAATCTCCCTCCACACTGTCCCATCACACACTCCCGGGGTCAGACACAGAGTGAATCTCCCTCCACACTGTCCCATCACACACTCCCGGGGTCAGACACAGAGTGAATCTCCTCCAAACCGTCCCATCGCACCCACCCCCGGGGTCTCAGACACAGAGTGAAGCGTCCTCCACACCTTCAATAGACAATAGACAATAGACTGTAGATGAAAGTAGGCTATTCGGCCCTTCTAACCAGCACCGCCTTTCACTGAGATGCTGGATGATCATACCCAATCAGAAACTGTTCCTGCCCTATCCCATATCCCTTGACCCGCTATCTATAAGAGCTCTATCTAACTCTTTCTTGAATGCATCCACAGACTTGGCCTCCGCTGCCTTCTGGGGCAGGAGCATTCCACATATCCACCACTCTCTGGGTGAAAACGTTTTTCCCCATCTCTGTTCTAAATGGCCTACCCCTTATTCTTAAACTGTGGGCCTCTAGTTATGGCCTGACCCATCAACTGGAGCATGCATCACAGGTTGGCGGTCGGTCCCAGAGTGACTATCCCCCCTCCCACTACGTCCTCTCACATAATCCCGGAGTCTGATGCGAGTAAATCTCCTCCACACCACCTCATCACACACGCCCGGGTTCAGAGGCATTCTTCCTCAACACCATCTCATCACACACTCCCGAACATTGTAATGCTCCTTCCCACGGCTCCATCGCAAGCTCCCGAGCACAGACACAAATTGTATTCGTCCACGCCGTCCAATGCATACTGCCGAAGCTCCCTACACAACATCCCATTACAGATTGGCGAGGTCATATTCAGCGTGTATCTCCATCCACACCGTCCAATCACACACTCCTGCGTCAGACACAGAGTGAATCTCCCTCCACACCGTCCCATCACACACTCCCGGGGTCAGACACAGAGTGAATCTCCCTCCACACCGTCCCATCACGCAATCCCGGGGTCAAACACAGAGTGAAACTCCATTCCTCCGATTCTCTGCCCCACTCACCTCGGGAACGAGACAGTGAGTCCGTTTTTGTGAACTTCACATTCATGTATGTCTCGCTGCCGTCCATCCTGTCGAGGATTCTCTGCGTCTCTGAGCTCAGAAAGGGGAAATGGCCGTTGGCAATAGAAGCCCGTGTTCACAGGGTAGTTTAACCGACACGAACAAACACCAGATCAAGGGCCGATAAAGAGAGAGGCCGAGAGCAGAGGAAGGAACTGCGGGGGAGGAGAGAGATTAAAGTTGTGCTAGCGCAGATTGAGAGCTGGGAGCAGCAGTAGCGAGCGTGGGGTGAGAGAGGGGAGAGGAGAATGAGAGAGCGGGAGAGGTCGGTGAGAGATAATTCGGAGACTGGGGCCGAGTGGGGGAGTGAAAGGGGGAGAGAGGGGGAGTGCATGGTAGGGAGTGCGGAAAGAGCGGGGTATTCTGAGATAATTTAGGGGATGAGGAGAACGCAGAGGGAAAGTTGGCTGGGAGAAAGTAAGGGAGAGAAAGAGAAAGACGGAGAGACGAGCAGGTAGCGTGTGAAGCGTAATTACTGGGAAGAGAGAGCGCTGCAGAGAGGGAGGAGGGATGCGGTGAAGGAGACGATTGACAGAGTTGTGGACGATGGAGTGTGGTAAGAAGAGAAGAGGGAATGGTGAACGAGTGGAAGAAGGGGATTAGTGAAGGATGACAGGAGTGAAGAAGGAATGAACCACAGCTAGATATGTGACACTTATGCAGAGCCTCTAAAGTTATCTCTACCCCCACCCGCGGTAGGTTCCGGGTTTGATCTCCTCCGACCATCTCACTGCTCTGCTCATCACCGGGCATTCAGACCCTCTGTGCGCGGGAAACCACGAGCCCCAGGGACAAACAACCAACACCCACCGAAGCAAGCGACCCCCCTCCCTCCGAGTGAAATGAACAACTCTTTTCAGTCTCTCTCTTGTCTCTCTCTCAAATCTACACCAAATACATGCCTGAAGTAATCGAAAACAATAGCTTGCCGTTTTAGGCAGTGCAGTACTTATCAAAGTAAACGGATTTTTGTTCTATGAAGTTCACAGAGAACCAGCGCACGCTGATGGGTATCTCAGGTTTGACTCGTCACCCATGGCAACCTGAGCTGGAGGTTGTCAGTTTTTTCAGAGAGGCCTTGAAAACCTGCGGCTACAGTGAGCAGGTATTTGTCAAGACAGCAAAGCAATCGCAGGAACGTCAGCTCAGAAGACGGAGTTCAGGATCTCTCTCAAACATCCTGCATCATCCTGTGAATACCCCTTTGTCTCTGCAACCTTAACGATATTTCTTCTTGTCCCCCATGAATGCCTCTGTCCCCTCAAATTTCACTCTCCAGCCTCCTTCTGTCTCTGTCCGTTCGCTCCCTGTCCTGTGCCTTTCTATCTCACTGTCCTCTTCATTAAGCCTTCTCCTTCTATCCCACGCTCTTTGCACCCAACTTCCCACTCGCCCCCGCTCACACTGAACATTTACCTGGCAGAAATCTGCCGGGGGAAGAGAGGGAGAGAGAGAGAGAGAGAGAGAGAGAGAGAGAGAGAGAGAGAGAGAGAGATGAGTGAGGAGAGAGAGAGGAGAGAGAGAGAGAGAGAGAGAGAGGAGAGGAGAGAGAGAGAGAGAGAGAGAGAAGAGAGGAGAGAGAGACGAGAGAGAGAGAGAGAGAGAGTGAGAGAGAGAGAGAGAGAGAGAGAGAGAGAGAGAGAGAGAGAGAGAGAGAGACAGAGAAGAGAGAGACTGAGAGAGAGGAAGAGAGACGAGAGAGAGAGAAGAGAGAGATTGTGTGTGTGTAGTAGGAGACAGAGGATGTGTTTAGAGAGAGATTATTGAGGGGGAGAGTGGGAATTGGTAACGATAAAGGTTAAGAGAGGAAGGGTTGGTAACTGGAGAGAGTGGCGTAGAGAGAGGGGAAGAGAGCTTAGACAGAGAACTGCAGGTAGAGAGAGTGTGTGGGGCATAGAGAGAGGGCAGTGGGCGGGAAAAGAGAGGGGTGTACAAACAAGTGGGATATATAGCGGTAGTGTTAACGAGTGTAGGGGTAATGACTGGGCAATAGAGGAGATGGAGAATGGAGGGGTTGACAGTGTGTGCTTGTAGTGAGGGAGAGAGAGTGAAAGAAACATGTACAGAGAAAGAGTGGACAGAGTGAGAGTACAGAGTGGGGCAGAGAAAGAGGGGATGAAGTAATGGGAGTAGAGAGTCAGAGAGGGAGACGATAAGGCAGACAGTGAGCTCGGTGAGAGAGGCATAGTGCGGCGTAGGGAGAGAGGGCAGCGTGAGAGTGCGGGTGTGGGGATAGAGAGTGGGAGTCAGACAGAGAGAAAAAGTGTGTGCTGTGAGGGGGAGAGAGGAGCACAGTGAAAGAGAGAATGAGAGAGTGGCCTAGAGAGAGGGTCAGAGAGATAGAGTAGGGGTAGAGTGTGAGAGAGGGTGATATTTCATGAGGGGTAGGAGAGAGAGAAACGTTAAAGAGAGAGTGGAGGCTAGAGAGGAAGTGGGTAGAGAGAGAGTAGGGAGAGAGAAAGTGGGGGTAGAGAAAGTGAAAGGGTAGAAAGAGGTAGTGCATGGGTAAAGAGAGAGTGGTCGTAGAGCAAAATAGAGGGAGTAGAGAGAGCGAGAGAGGGACGGTACAGTGAAAGAGAGGGAGTGTTAAAGAAAGAGAGGTAAAGAGCAACTGAGGAGAAAATACGTGTAAAGAAGAGTGAGTAACCATATAACAGCACGGAAACAGGCCATCTCGGCGCTTCCGGTCCGTGCTGAATGCTTACTCCCACCTAGACCAACCGACCTGCACTCACCACATAACCGTCCATTCCATTCTGTCCATTTACCTATCCGGTTTTTCTGACAAAATCGATCCTGCCTCTACCACTTCTACTGGAAGCTCTTTCAACACCGCTACCACTCTCTGAGGAAATAAATTCTCCCTTCTGTTACCACTAAACTTTTGGCCCTTAAATCTCAACTCATGTCGTCTTGTTTGAATCTCCCCTACTCAATGGAAAAATGCCTATCCACGTCAACTCTATCTATCCCTCTCATAATTTTTAAATACCGCTATCACGTCCCCCCTCAACCTTCTACGCTCCAAAGAATAAAGACCTAATTTGTTCAACCTTTCTCCGTAACTTAGGTGCTAAAACCCACGTAACATTCTAGTAAATCTCTTCTGTATCTCTCTATTTTGTTGACATCTTTCCTATAATTCAGTGACCAGAACTGCACACAGTACTCCAAATTCGGCCTTACTAATGCCTTGAACAATTTTAAATATTACATCCCAACTTCTGTACTCAATGCTCTGATTTATAAAGGCCAGCATACTAAAGTTTTCTTCACCACCCTTTCCACAAGTTATTCCAGCTTCAGGGGACTATGCACCATTATCCCTAGAACGCTCTGTTCTACTGCATTCTTCAATGCCCTACCATTTATCAAGTATGTCCTATCTGGATTATTCCTACCAAAATGTAGCACTTCACACTTAATCTCCATCGGCCATCTTTCAGTCACTCTTCCTACTGGCCTAAATCTCTCTGCAAGCTTTGAAAACCTACTTCATTATCCACAATGCCATCTATCTTAGTATCATCTGCAAAATTACTAATCCAATTTACCACCCCACCATCCAGATCATTAATGTATATGACAAACAACATTGGACTCAGTACAGATCCCTGAGGCACACCACTAGTCACCGGCCTCCAACCTGACAAACAGTTACCCACCACTACTCTCTGGCATCTCCCATCTAGCCACTGTTGAAACCATTTTTACTACTTCAATATTAATACCTAACGAATGAACCTTCCTAACTAAACCTTCCGAATGGAACCTTGTGTGGAACATTCACTGCATTATCCCCGTCAACTTTCCTAGTAACCTCTACAAAAAATTCAATAAGATTTTATGTAAGTTAAGTAGAGGGGGAAAGAGTAAGGATAGAGAGAGGGAGTGTTGCTTGAGAGAGAATGACGGTGGGATAGAGAGATGGAGGTAGAAATGTATAGGTGGTAGAGAGAAAATGTGTGTAAGGGGAGAGAGGAAGCGTTTTTGGTGTTTAGAAAGAGAGGGTTTGAGTGGGATAGGGACAGTGGAGAGCGGTTGATAGAGAGAGAACGGGAGATAGATAGAGAGGGTGGTTTACAGTGAGCAACAAATAGGCTGGGAGACTTGGTCAGGAACTGAGCACAGTACTCTAAGTTGGATTTGGCCGGGACTGTATGTAGATGCATCATTACTCTCCGCTCCTAAGCTCAATCCCACAGTTTGATGGCCGTGTGGTTTCTTAACCAGAGGGTCAACTTGCGTTGCCGCTTAGAACGACGTCCCTCTGATCCTTCACAGTCTCATTCCATTAACACTATATTTGCCATCATATTTGAACTACCAAAATGAACCACCTCACACTTATCTTGGTTGAACTTCATCAGACAATTCTCAATCTAGTTAAGAGACAGAGACTGTGAGACTGATGTAATCGGGGTAGAAAGAGAAAGCCGGAGAGAGAGAGAGAAGAGAGAGAGAGAGAGAGAGAGAGAGAGATAGAGACAGTGGTGCGAGATCAGCAGAGTCCGGACAGAGTGAAAGGGTTTGATTTTATACAGAGTTTAAGTGGGGTTAGAGAGAGTATGTGAAATAGAGGCGGTAGAACAAAAGATTGAGAGAGATAGTGTGGGTCTGGAGAGTGAGCTTGGGGGTAGAGAGATAGAGCGTGCGTGTGGGCGTAGAGAGAGAGGGAGGGAGGGAGAGAAACTGGAAGAGAGAGAACGACAAATCTGGACCTTCCAAACAAACAGGACCGGGACAGATAGAGTGTGAAACTCACTTCACACCATCCAAACACACAATCCCTGCGTCAGACACAGAGTGAAGCTTACTCCACACTGTCCCGTCACACACTCCCGGAGTCAGAGAGAGTGAAGCTCCCTCACTGTTCCATAACACCCTGGACAGATTCAGAAACTGGGCGAAGCGTCCTCTCTGCAGATCTCCCCTCTCTCCAGTCCTCAGCACTTCAGCCTTCCTGAAATCTCTAATTGTGTGTCTGTCTCTGAGATGCGTGTGCGTGTGTGACCGGATGTAGTGTAGACATAAGAAGAGGGTAGGGGAGGACAGAGACGGCTGCTGAGTTTCAATGACAGAGGATGTGGTGATCAGACAAACGGTCGGCTGCCAGAGAGATGTAGAGAGGCTGAGAACTGAGAGTGCCATCCATTATATCTGTGCCATCCATTATATCTGCCGCAAGTCAACTTCAGTGTGAACCTCCCTCCTCACGGTCCCATAACGCTATCCCGGGATAGACCACAGACTGAATCTCCCAACCTCAACGGCCCATTACACACTCCCGTGGTCAGTCACAGAGTGAATTTCCCTCCACGCCGTCCCATCACACACTCCCAGGTACAGACGCAGAGTGAATCTCCCTCCATATGGTCCCATTACACACTCCCGGGGTCAGACACAGAGTGAATTTCCCTCCACGCCGTCCTATCAAACTTCCGGGACGGGAGTGGGTTTCACACACAGGGTG
>NW_026780409.1:0-36992 GCF_030144855.1 Hypanus sabinus | reverse complement strand
GGAGATGGTGTCCGTCAGTGAGTGAGGAGGGAGATGGTGTCCGTCAGTGAGTGAGGAGGGAGATGGTGTCTGTCAGAGTGAGGAGGGAGATGGTGTCTGTCAGAGTGAGGAGGGAGATGGTGTCCGTCAGTGAGTGAGGAGGGAGATGGTGTCTGTCAGAGTGAGGAGGGAGAAGGTGTCTGTCAGTGAGTGAGGAGGGAGATGGTGTCTGTCAGAGTGAGGAGGGAGATGGTGTCCGTCAGTGAGTGAGGAGGGAGATGGTGTCTGTCAGAGTGAGGAGGGAGAAGGTGTCCGTCAGTGAATGAGGAGGGAGATGGTGTCTGTCAGTGAGTGAGGAGGGAGATGGTGTCTGTCAGAGTGAGAAGGGAGATGGTGTCCGTCAGTGAGTGAGGAGGGAGATGGTGTCTGTCAGTGAGTGAGGAGGGAGATGGTGTCTGTCAGAGTGAGGAGGGAGATGGTGTCTGTCAGAGTGAGGAGGGAGAAGGTGTCCGTCAGTGAATGAGGAGGGAGATGGTGTCTGTCAGAGTGAGGAGGGAGATGGTGTCCGTCAGTGAGTGAGGAGGGAGATGGTGTCTGTCAGAGTGAGGAGGGAGATGGTGTCTGTCAGAGTGAGGAGGGAGAAGGTGTCTGTCAGTGAGTGAGGAGGGAGATGGTGTCCGTCAGAGTGAGGAGGGAGATGGTGTCCATCAGTGAGTGAGGAGGGAGATGGTGTCTGTCAGTGAGTGAGGAGGGAGATGGTGTCTGTCAGAGAGTGAGGGGGGAGATGGTGTCTGTCAGAGTGAAGAGGAAATGGTGTCCGTCAGTGAGTGAGGAGGGAGATGGTGTCCGTCAGAGTGAGGAGGGAGATGGTGTCTGTCAGTGAGTGAGGAGGGAGATGGTGTCCGTCAGTGAGTGAGGAGGGAGATGGTGTCCGTCAGTGAGTGAGGAGGGAGATGGTGTCTGTCAGAGTGAGGAGGGAGATGGTGTCTGTCAGAGTGAGGAGGGAGATGGTGTCTGACAGTGAGTGAGGAGGGAGATGGTGTCTGTCAGTGAGTGAGGAGGGAGATGGTGTCTGTCAGAGTGAGGAGGGAGATGGTGTCCGTCAGTGAGTGAGGAGGGAGATGGTGTCTGTCAGAGTGAGGAGGGAGATGGTGTCCGTCAGTGAGTGAGGAGGGAGATGGTGTCCGTCAGTGAGTGAGGAGGGAGATGGTGTCTGTCAGAATGAGCAGGGAGATGGTGTCTGTCAGAGTGAAGAGGGAGATGGTGTCCGTCAGTGAGTGAGGAGGGAGATGGTGTCTGTCAGAGTGAGGAGGGAGATGGTGTCCGTCAGTGAGTGAGGAGGGAGATGGTGTCTGTCAGTGAGTGAGGAGGGAGATGGTGTCTGTCAGTGAGTGAGGAGGGAGATGGTGTCCGTCAGTGAGTGAGGAGGGAGATGGTGTCTGTCAGTGAGTGAGGAGGGAGATGGTCTCCGTCAGTGAGTGAGGAGGGAGATGGTGTCCGTCAGTGAGTGAGGAGGGAGATGGTGTCTGTCAGTGAGTGAGGAGGGAGATGGTGTCTGTCAGAGTGAGGAGGGAGATGGTGTCCGTCAGTGAGTGAGGAGGGAGATGGTGTCCGTCAGTGAGTGAGGAGGGAGATGGTGTCTGTCAGTGAGTGAGGAGGGAGATGGTGTCTGTTAGTGAGTGAGGAGGGAGATGGTGTCCGTCAGTGAGTGAGGAGGGAGATGGTGTCTGTCAGTGAGTGAGGAGGGAGATGGTGTCTGTCAGTGAGTGAGGAGGGAGATGGTGTCCGTCAGTGAGTGAGGAGGGAGATGGTGTCCGTCAGTGAGTGAGGAGGGAGATGGTGTCTGTTAGTGAGTGAGGAGGGAGATGGTGTCCGTCAGTGAGTGAGGAGGAGATGGTGTCTGTCAGTGAGTGAGGAGGGAGATGGTGTCTGTTAGTGAGTGAGGAGGGAGATTGTGTCCGTCAGTGAGTGAGGAGGGAGATGGTGTCTGTCAGTGAGTGAGGAGGGAGATGGTGTCTGTCAGTGAGTGAGGAGGGAGATGGTGTCCGTCAGTGAGTGAGGAGGGAGATGGTGTCTGTTAGTGAGTGAGGAGGGAGATGGTGTCCGTCAGTGAGTGAGGAATGAGACGGTGTCCGTCAGTGAGTGAGGAGGGAGACGGTGTCCGTCAGTGAGTGAGGAGGGAGATGGTGTCTGTCAGAGTGAAGAGGGAGCTGGTGTCCGTCAGTGAGTGAGGAGGGAGATGGTGTCTGTCAGTGAGTGAGGAGGGAGATGGTGTCCGTCAGTGAGTGAGGAGGGAGATGGTGTCTGTCAGTGAGTGAGGGGGGGAGATGGTGTCCGTCAGTGAATGAGCAGGGAGATGGTGTCTGTCAGTGAGTGAGGAGGGAGATGGTGTCTGTCAGAGTGAGGAGGGAGACGGTGTCTGTCAGTGACTGAGGAGGGAGATGGTGTCTGTCAGAGTGAGGAGGGAGATGGTGTCCGTCAGTGAGTGAGGAGGGAGATGGTGTCTGTCAGTGAGAGAGGAGGGAGATGGTGTCTGTCAGTGAGTGAGGGGGGAGATGGTGTCCGTCAGTGAATGAGGAGGGAGATGGTGTCTGTCAGTGAGTGAGGAGGGAGATGGTGTCTGTCAGAGTGAGGAGGGAGACGGTGTCTGTCAGTGACTGAGGAGGGAGATGGTGTCTGTCAGAGTGAGGAGGGAGATGGTGTCCGTCAGTGAGTGAGGAGGGAGATGGTGTCTGTCAGTGAGAGAGGAGGGAGATGGTGTCTGTCAGAGTGAGGAGGGAGATGGTGTCTGTCAGTGAGTGAGGAGGGAGATGGTGTCCGTCAGTGAGTGAGGAGGGAGATGGTGTCTGTCAGAGTGAGGAGGGAGATGGTGTCTGTCAGTGAGTGAGGAGGGAGATGGTGTCTGTCAGTGAGTGAGGAGGGAGATGGTGTCTGTCAGAGTGAGGAGGGAGATGGTGTCCATCAGTGAGTGAGGAGGGAGATGGTGTCCGTCAGTGAGTGAGGAGGGAGATGGTGTCCATTAGTGAGTGAGGAGGGAGATGGTGTCTGTCAGTGAGTGAGGAGGGAGATGGTGTCTGTCAGTGAGTGAGGAGGGAGATGGTGTCGTCAGTGAGTGAGGAGGGAGATGGTGTCTCCGTCAGTGAGTGAGGAGGGAGATGGTGTCCGTCAGTGAGTGAGGAGGGAGATGGTGTCTGTCAGTGAGTGAGGAGGGAGATGGTGTCCGTCAGTGAGTGAGGAGGGAGATGGTGTCTGTCAGTGAGTGAGGAGGGAGACGGTGTCTGTCAGTGAGTGAGGAGGGAGATGGTGTCTGTCAGTGAGTGAGGAGGGAGATGGTGTCCGTCAGTGAGTGAGGAGGGAGACGGTGTCTGTCAGTGAGTGAGGAGGGAGATGGTGTCTGTCAGAGATGAGGAGGGAGATGGTGTCTGTCAGTGAGTGAGGAGGGAGATGGTGTCCGTCAGTGAGTGAGGAGGGAGACGGTGTCTGTCAGAGTGAGGAGGGAGACGGTGTCTGTCAGTGAGTGAGGAGGGAGATGGTGTCTGTCAGAGTGAGGAGGGAGATGGTGTCTGTCAGTGAGTGAGGAGGGAGATGGTGTCTGTCAGTGAGTGAGGAGGGAGATGGTGACTGTCAGAGATGAGGAGGGAGATGGTGTCTGTCAGTGAGTGAGGAGGGAGATGGTGTCCGTCAGTGAGTGAGGAGGGAGACGGTGTCTGTCAGTGTGAGGAGGGAGACGGTGTCTGTCAGTGAGTGAGGAGGGAGATGGTGTCTGTCAGAGTGAGGAGGGAGATCGTGTCTGTCAGTGAGTGAGGAGGGAGATGGTGTCTGTCAGAGTGAGGAGGGAGATGGTGTCTGTCAGAGTGAGGAGGGAGATGGTGTCTGTCAGTGAGTGAGGAGGGAGATCGTGTCTGTCAGTGAGTGAGGAGGGAGATGGTGTCCGTCAGTGAATGAGGAGGGAGATGGTGTCCGTCAGTGAGTGAGGAGGGAGATGGTGTCTGTCAGTGAGTGAGGAGGGAGATGGTGTCTGTCAGAGTGAGGAGGGAGATGGTGTCCGTCAGTGAGTGAGGAGGGAGATGGTGTCCGTCAGTGACTGAGGAGGGAGATGGTGTCTGTCAGTGAGTGAGGAGGGAGCTGGTGTCCGTCAGTGAGTGAGGAGGGAGATGGTGTCTGTCAGTGAGTGAGGAGGGAGATGGTGTCTGTCAGTGAGAGAGGAGGGAGATGGTGTCCGTCAGTGAGTGAGGAGGGAGATGGTGTCTGTCAGAGTGAGGAGGGAGATGGTGTCCATCAGTGAGTGAGGAGGGAGATGGTGTCTGTCAGTGAGAGAGGAGGGAGATGGTGTCTGTCAGTGAGAGAGGAGGGAGATGGTGTCCGTCAGTGAGTGAGGAGGGAGATGGTGTCTGTCAGAGTGAGGAGGGAGATGGTGTCTGTCAGAGTGAGGAGGGAGATGGTGTCTGTCAGTGAGAGAGGAGGGAGATGGTGTCCGTCAGTGAGTGAGGAGGGAGATGGTGTCCGTCAGTGAGTGAGAAGGGAGATGGTGTCTGTCAGAATGAGGAGGGAGATGCTGTCCGTCAGTGAGTGAGGAGGGAGATGGTGTCCGTCAGTGAGTGAGGAGGGAGATGGTGTCTGTCAGTGAGTGAGGAGGGAGATGGTGCCCGTCAGTGAGTGAGGAGGGAGATGGTGTCTGTCAGAGTGAGGAGGGAGATGGTGTCTGTCAGAGTGAGGAGGGAGATGGTGTCCGTCAGTGAGTGAGGACGGAGATGGTGTCTGTCAGAGTGAGGAGGGAGATGGTGTCTGTCAGAGTGAGGAGGGAGATGGTGTCTGTCAGAGTGAGGAGGGAGATGGTGTCTGTCAGAGTGAGGAGGGAGATGGTGTCCGTCAGTGAGTGAGGAGGGAGATGGTGTCCGTCAGTGAGTGAGGAGGGAGATGGTGTCTGTCAGAGTGAGGAGGGAGATGGTGTCTGTCAGTGAGTGAGGAGGGAGATGGTGTCCGTCAGTGAGTGAGGAGGGAGATGGTGTCTGTCAGTGAGTGAGGAGGGAGATGGTGTCTGTCAGTGAGTGAGGAGGGAGATGGTGTCTGTCAGTGAGTGAGGAGGGAGATGGTGTCTGTCAGTGAGTGAGGAGGGAGATGGTGTCTGTCAGAGTGAGGAGGGAGATGGTGTCTGTCAGAGTGAGGAGGGAGATGGTGTCTGTCAGTGAGTGAGGAGGGAGATGGTGTCTGTCAGAGTGAGGAGGGAGATGGTGTCTGTCAGAGTGAGGAGGGAGATGGTGTCCATCAGTGAGTGAGGAGGGAGATGGTGTCCGTCAGTGAGTGAGGAGGGAGATGGTGTCTGTCAGAGTGAGGAGGGAGATGGTGTCCGTCAGTGAGTGAGGAGGGAGATGGTGTCTGTCAGAGTGAGGAGGGAGATGGTGTCCGTCAGTGAGTGAGGAGGGAGATGGTGTCTGTCAGAGTGAGGAGGGAGATGGTGTCCGTCAGTGAGTGAGGAGGGAGATGGTGTCTGTCAGTGAGTGAGGAGGGTGATGGTGTCTGTCAGTGAGTGAGGAGGGAGATGGTGTCTGTCAGAGTGAGGAGGGAGATGGTGTCTGTCAGAGTGAGGAGGGAGATGGTGTCCGTCAGTGAGTGAGGAGGGAGATGGTGTCCGTCAGTGAGTGAGGAGGGAGATGGTGTCTGTCAGTGAGTGAGGGGGGAGATGGTATCTGTCAGTGAGTGAGGAGGGAGATGGTGTCCGTCAGTGAGTGAGGAGGGAGATGGTATCTGTCAGTGAGTGAGGAGGGAGATGGTGTCTGTCAGTGAGTGAGGGGGGAGATGGTATCTGTCAGTGAGTGAGGAGGGAGATGGTGTCCGTCAGTGAGTGAGGAGGGAGATGGTGTCCGTCAGTGAGTGAGGAGAGAGATGGTGTCTGTCACTGAGTGAGGAGGGAGATGGTGTCCGTCAGTGAATGAGGAGGGAGATGGTGTCCGTCAGAATGAGGAGGGAGATGGTGTCTGTCAGTGAGTGAGGAGGGAGATGGTGTCCGTCAGTGAGTGAGGAGGGAGATGGTGTCCGTCAGTGAATGAGGAGGGAGATGGTGTCTGACAGTGAGTGAGGAGGGAGATGGTGTCCGTCAGTGAATGAGGAGGGAGATGGTGTCTGACAGTGAGTGAGGAGGGAGATGGTGTCTGTCAGAGATGAGGAGGGAGATGGTGTCCGTCAGTGAGTGAGGAGGGAGATGGTGTCCGTCAGTGAATGAGGAGGGAGATGGTGTCTGTCAGTGAGTGAGGAGGGAGATGGTGTCTGACAGTGAGTGAGGAGGGAGATGGTGTCTGTCAGTGAGTGAGGAGGGAGATGGTGCCCGTCAGTGAGTGAGGAGGGAGATGGTGTCTGTCAGAGTGAGGAGGGAGATGGTGTCCGTCAGTGAATGAGGAGGGAGATGGTGTCTGTCAGAGTGAGGAGGGAGATGGTGTCTGTCAGTGAGTGAGGAGGGAGATGGTGTCCGTCAGTGAGTGAGGAGGGAGACGGTGTCTGTCAGAGTGAGGAGGGAGACGGTGTCTGTCAGTGAGTGAGGAGGGAGATGGTGTCTGTCAGAGTGAGGAGGGAGATGGTGTCTGTCAGAGTGAGGAGGGAGATGGTGTCTGTCAGTGAGTGAGGAGGGAGATGGTGTCTGTCAGAGTGAGGAGGGAGATGGTGTCTGTCAGTGAGTGAGGAGGGAGATGGTGTCTGTCTGAGTGAGGAGGGAGATGGTGTCTGTCAGTGAGTGAGGAGGGAGATGGTGTCCATCAGTGAGTGAGGAGGGAGATGGTGTCTGTCAGTGTGAGGAGGGAGACGGTGTCTGTCAGTGAGTGAGGAGGGAGATGGTGTCTGTCAGAGTGAGGAGGGAGATCGTGTCTGTCAGTGAGTGAGGAGGGAGATGGTGTCTGTCAGTGAGTGAGGAGGGAGATGGTGTCTGTCAGTGAGTGAGGAGGGAGATGGTGTCTGTCAGAGTGAGGAGGGAGATGGTGTCTGTCAGAGTGAGGAGGGAGATGGTGTCTGTCAGAGTGAGGAGGGAGATGGTGTCCGTCAGTGACTGAGGAGGGAGATGGTGTCTGTCAGTGAGTGAGGAGGGAGATGGTGTCTGTCAGTGAGTGAGGAGGGAGATGGTGTCCGTCAGTGAGTGAGGAGGGAGACGGTGTCTGTCAGAGTGAGGAGGGAGATGGTGTCCGTCAGTGAGTGAGGAGGGAGATGGTGTCTGTCAGTGAGTGAGGAGGGAGATGGTGTCTGTCAGTGAGTGAGGAGGGAGATGGTGTCCGTCAGTGAGTGAGGAGGGAGATGGTGTCCGTCAGTGAGTGAGGAGGGAGACGGTGTCTGTCAGAGTGAGGAGGGAGACGGTGTCTGTCAGTGAGTGAGGAGGGAGATGGTGTCTGTCAGAGTGAGGAGGGAGATGGTGTCTGTCAGTGAGTGAGGAGGGAGATGGTGTCTGTCAGTGAGTGAGGAGGGAGATGGTGACTGTCAGAGATGAGGAGGGAGATGGTGTCTGTCAGTGAGTGAGGAGGGAGATGGTGTCCGTCAGTGAGTGAGGAGGGAGACGGTGTCTGTCAGTGTGAGGAGGGAGACGGTGTCTGTCAGTGAGTGAGGAGGGAGATGGTGTCTGTCAGAGTGAGGAGGGAGATCGTGTCTGTCAGTGAGTGAGGAGGGAGATGGTGTCTGTCAGTGAGTGAGGAGGGAGATGGTGTCCGTCAGTGAGTGAGGAGGGAGACGGTGTCTGTCAGTGTGAGGAGGGAGACGGTGTCTGTCAGTGTGAGGAGGGAGACGGTGTCTGTCAGTGTGAGGAGGGAGACGGTGTCTGTCAGAGTGAGGAGGGAGATGGTGTCTGTCAGAGTGAGGAGGGAGATGGTGTCCGTCAGTGAGTGAGGAGGGAGATGGTGTCTGTCAGTGAGAGAGGAGGGAGATGGTGTCTGTCAGAGTGAGGAGGGAGATGGTGTCTGTCAGTGAGTGAGGAGGGAGATGGTGTCCGTCAGTGAGTGAGGAGGGAGATGGTGTCTGTCAGAGTGAGGAGGGAGATGGTGTCTGTCAGTGAGTGAGGAGGGAGATGGTGTCCGTCAGTGAGTGAGGAGGGAGATGGTGTCTGTCAGTGAGTGAGGAGGGAGATGGTGTCTGTCAGAGTGAGGAGGGAGATGGTGTCCATCAGTGAGTGAGGAGGGAGATGGTGTCCGTCAGTGAGTGAGGAGGGAGATGGTGTCTGTTAGTGAGTGAGGAGGGAGATGGTGTCTGTCAGTGAGTGAGGAGGGAGATGGTGTCTGTCAGTGAGTGAGGAGGGAGATGGTGTCTGTCAGTGAGTGAGGAGGGAGATGGTGTCCGTCAGTGAGTGAGGAGGGAGATGGTGTCCATTAGTGAGTGAGGAGGGAGATGGTGTCTGTCAGTGAGTGAGGAGGGAGATGGTGTCTGTCAGTGAGTGAGGAGGGAGATGGTGTACGTCAGTGAGTGAGGAGGGAGATGGTGTCTGTCAGTGAGTGAGGAGGGAGATGGTGTCCGTCAGTGAGTGAGGAGGGAGATGGTGTCTGTCAGTGAGTGAGGAGGGAGATGGTGTCCGTCAGTGAGTGAGGAGGGAGATGGTGTCTGTCAGAATGAGCAGGGAGATGGTGTCTGTCAGAGTGAAGAGGGAGCTGGTGTCTGTCAGAGTGAGGAGGGAGATGGTGTCCGTCAGTGAGTGAGGAGGGAGACGGTGTCTGTCAGTGAGTGAGGAGGGAGATGGTGTCTGTCAGAGATGAGGAGGGAGATGGTGTCTGTCAGTGAGTGAGGAGGGAGATGGTGTCCGTCAGAGTGAGGAGGGAGATGGTGTCTGTCAGTGAGTGAGGAGGGAGATGGTGTCCGTCAGTGAGTGAGGAGGGAGATGGTGTCCGTCAGTGAGTGAGGAGGGAGATGGTGTCCGTCAGTGAGTGAGGAGGGAGATGGTGTCTGTCAGAGTGAGGAGGGAGATGGTGTCTGTCAGAGTGAGGAGGGAGATGGTGTCTGACAGTGAGTGAGGAGGGAGATGGTGTCTGTCAGTGAGTGAGGAGGGAGATGGTGTCTGTCAGAGTGAGGAGGGAGCTGGTGTCCGTCAGTGAGTGAGGAGGGAGATGGTGTCTGTCAGAGTGAGGAGGGAGCTGGTGTCCATCAGTGAGTGAGGAGGGAGATGGTATCCGTCAGTGAGTGAGGAGGGAGATGGTGTCTGTTAGTGAGTGAGGAGGGAGATGGTGTCTGTTAGTGAGTGAGGAGGGAGATGGTGTCTGTCAGTGAGTGAGGAGGGAGATGGTGTCTGTCAGTGAGTGAGGAGGGAGATGGTGTCCGTCAGTGAGTGAGGAGGGAGATGGTGTCCGTCAGTGAGTGAGGAGGGAGATGGTGTCCGTCAGTGAGTGAGGAGGGAGATGGTGTCTGTCAGAGTGAGGAGGGAGATGGTGTCCGTCAGTGAGTGAGGAGGGAGATGGTGTCTGTCAGAGTGAGGAGGGAGATGGTGTCTGTCAGAGTGAGGAGGGAGATGGTGTCCGTCAGTGAGTGAGGAGGGAGATGGTGTCTGTCAGTGAGTGAGGAGGGAGACGGTGTCTGTCAGTGAGTGAGGAGGGAGATGGTGTCTGTCAGTGAGTGAGGAGGGAGATGGTGTCTGTCAGAGTGAGGAGGGAGATGGTGTCTGTCAGAGTGAGGAGGGAGATGGTGTCTGTCAGAGTGAGGAGGGAGATGGTGTCTGTCAGTGAGTGAGGAGGGAGATGGTGTCTGTCAGTGAGTGAGGAGGGAGATGGTGTCTGTCAGTGAGTGAGGAGGGAGATGGTGTCTGTCAGTGAGTGAGGAGGGAGATGGTGTCTGTCAGAGTGAGGAGGGAGATGGTGTCCGTCAGTGAGTGAGGACGGAGATGGTGTCTGTCAGAGTGAGGAGGGAGATGGTGTCTGTCAGAGTGAGGAGGGAGATGGTGTCTGTCAGTGAGTGAGGAGGGAGATGGTGTCTGTCAGAGTGAGGAGGGAGATGGTGTCTGTCAGTGAGTGAGGAGGGAGATGGTGTCTGTCAGTGAGTGAGGAGGGAGATGGTGTCTGTCAGTGAGTGAGGAGGGAGATGGTGTCTGTCAGTGAGTGAGGAGGGAGATGGTGTCTGTCAGTGAGTGAGGAGGGAGATGGTGTCTGTTAGTGAGTGAGGGGGGAGATGGTGTCTGTCAGAGTGAAGAGGAAATGGTGTCCGTCAGTGAGTGAGGAGGGAGATGGTGTCTGTCAGAGTGAGGAGGGAGATGGTGTCCGTCAGTGAGTGAGGAGGGAGACGGTGTCTGTCAGTGAGTGAGGAGGGAGATGGTGTCTGTCAGAGATGAGGAGGGAGATGGTGTCTGTCAGTGAGTGAGGAGGGAGATGGTGTCCGTCAGAGTGAGGAGGGAGATGGTGTCTGTCAGTGAGTGAGGAGGGAGATGGTGTCCGTCAGTGAGTGAGGAGGGAGATGGTGTCCGTCAGTGAGTGAGGAGGGAGATGGTGTCTGTCAGAGAGTGAGGAGGGAGATGGTGTCTGTCAGAGTGAGGAGGGAGATGGTGTCCGTCAGTGAGTGAGGAGGGAGATGGTGTCTGTCAGTGAGTGAGGAGGGAGATGGTGTCTGTCAGTGAGTGAGGAGGGAGATGGTGTCCGTCAGTGAGTGAGGAGGGAGATGGTGTCTGTCAGTGAGTGAGGAGGGAGATGGTCTCCGTCAGTGAGTGAGGAGGGAGATGGTGTCCGTCAGTGAGTGAGGAGGGAGATGGTGTCTGTCAGAGTGAGGAGGGAGATGGTGTCCGTCAGTGAGTGAGGAGGGAGATGGTGTCCGTCAGTGAGTGAGGAGGGAGATGGTGTCTGTCAGTGAGTGAGGAGGGAGATGGTGTCTGTTAGTGAGTGAGGAGGGAGATGGTGTCCGTCAGTGAGTGAGGAGGGAGATGGTGTCTGTCAGTGAGTGAGGAGGGAGATGGTGTCTGTCAGTGAGTGAGGAGGGAGATGGTGTCCGTCAGTGAGTGAGGAGGGAGATGGTGTCCGTCAGTGAGTGAGGAGGGAGATGGTGTCTGTTAGTGAGTGAGGAGGGAGATGGTGTCCGTCAGTGAGTGAGGAGGGAGATGGTGTCTGTCAGTGAGTGAGGAGGGAGATGGTGTCTGTTAGTGAGTGAGGAGGGAGATGGTGTCCGTCAGTGAGTGAGGAGGGAGATGGTGTCTGTCAGTGAGTGAGGAGGGAGATGGTGTCTGTCAGTGAGTGAGGAGGGAGATGGTGTCCGTCAGTGAGTGAGGAGGGAGATGGTGTCTGTTAGTGAGTGAGGAGGGAGATGGTGTCCGTCAGTGAGTGAGGAATGAGACGGTGTCCGTCAGTGAGTGAGGAGGGAGACGGTGTCCGTCAGTGAGTGAGGAGGGAGATGGTGTCTGTCAGAGTGAAGAGGGAGCTGGTGTCCGTCAGTGAGTGAGGAGGGAGATGGTGTCGGTCAGTGAGTGAGGAGGGAGATGGTGTCCGTCAGTGAGTGAGGAGGGAGATGGTGTCCGTCAGTGAGTGAGGAGGGAGATGGTGTCTGTCAGTGAGTGAGGGGGGGAGATGGTGTCCGTCAGTGAATGAGGAGGGAGATGGTGTCTGTCAGTGAGTGAGGAGGGAGATGGTGTCTGTCAGAGTGAGGAGGGAGACGGTGTCTGTCAGTGACTGAGGAGGGAGATGGTGTCTGTCAGAGTGAGGAGGGAGATGGTGTCCGTCAGTGAGTGAGGAGGGAGATGGTGTCTGTCAGTGAGAGAGGAGGGAGATGGTGTCTGTCAGTGAGTGAGGGGGGAGATGGTGTCCGTCAGTGAATGAGGAGGGAGATGGTGTCTGTCAGTGAGTGAGGAGGGAGATGGTGTCTGTCAGAGTGAGGAGGGAGACGGTGTCTGTCAGTGACTGAGGAGGGAGATGGTGTCTGTCAGAGTGAGGAGGGAGATGGTGTCCGTCAGTGAGTGAGGAGGGAGATGGTGTCTGTCAGTGAGAGAGGAGGGAGATGGTGTCTGTCAGAGTGAGGAGGGAGATGGTGTCTGTCAGTGAGTGAGGAGGGAGATGGTGTCCGTCAGTGAGTGAGGAGGGAGATGGTGTCTGTCAGAGTGAGGAGGGAGATGGTGTCTGTCAGTGAGTGAGGAGGGAGATGGTGTCTGTCAGAGTGAGGAGGGAGATGGTGTCCCTCAGTGAGTGAGGAGGGAGATGGTGTCCGTCAGTGAGTGAGGAGGGAGATGGTGTCCATTAGTGAGTGAGGAGGGAGATGGTGTCTGTCAGTGAGTGAGGAGGGAGATGGTGTCTGTCAGTGAGTGAGGAGGGAGATGGTGTACGTCAGTGAGTGAGGAGGGAGATGGTCTCCGTCAGTGAGTGAGGAGGGAGATGGTGTCCGTCAGTGAGTGAGGAGGGAGATGGTGTCTGTCAGAGTGAGGAGGGAGATGGTGTCTGTCAGTGAGTGAGGAGGGAGATGGTGTCCGTCAGTGAGTGAGGAGGGAGATGGTGTCTGTCAGTGAGTGAGGAGGGAGACGGTGTCTGTCAGTGAGTGAGGAGGGAGATGGTGTCTGTCAGTGAGTGAGGAGGGAGATGGTGTCCGTCAGTGAGTGAGGAGGGAGACGGTGTCTGTCAGTGAGTGAGGAGGGAGATGGTGTCTGTCAGTGAGTGAGGAGGGAGACGGTGTCTGTCAGTGAGTGAGGAGGGAGATGGTGTCTGTCAGTGAGTGAGGAGGGAGATGGTGTCCGTCAGTGAGTGAGGAGGGAGACGGTGTCTGTCAGTGAGTGAGGAGGGAGATGGTGTCTGTCAGTGAGTGAGGAGGGAGACGGTGTCTGTCAGTGAGTGAGGAGGGAGATGGTGTCTGTCAGTGAATGAGGAGGGAGATGGTGTCTGTCAGTGAGTGAGGAGGGAGATGGTGTCTGTCAGAGTGAGGAGGGAGACGGTGTCTGTCAGTGACTGAGGAGGGAGATGGTGTCTGTCAGAGTGAGGAGGGAGATGGTGTCCGTCAGTGAGTGAGGAGGGAGATGGTGTCTGTCAGTGAGAGAGGAGGGAGATGGTGTCTGTCAGAGTGAGGAGGGAGATGGTGTCTGTCAGTGAGTGAGGAGGGAGATGGTGTCCGTCAGTGAGTGAGGAGGGAGATGGTGTCCGTCAGTGAGTGAGGAGGGAGATGGTGTCCATTAGTGAGTGAGGAGGGAGATGGTGTCTGACAGTGAGTGAGGAGGGAGATGGTGTCCGTCAGTGAGTGAGGAGGGAGATGGTGTCTGTCAGAGTGAGGAGGGAGATGGTGTCTGTTAGTGAGTGAGGAGGGAGATGGTGTCTGTCAGAGTGAGGAGGGAGATGGTGTCTGTCAGTGAGTGAGGAGGGAGATGGTGTCTGTCAGTGAGTGAGGAGGGAGATGGTGTCTGTCAGAGTGAGGAGGGAGATGGTGTCCCTCAGTGAGTGAGGAGGGAGATGGTGTCCGTCAGTGAGTGAGGAGGGAGATGGTGTCCATTAGTGAGTGAGGAGGGAGATGGTGTCTGTCAGTGAGTGAGGAGGGAGATGGTGTCTGTCAGTGAGTGAGGAGGGAGATGGTGTACGTCAGTGAGTGAGGAGGGAGATGGTCTCCGTCAGTGAGTGAGGAGGGAGATGGTGTCCGTCAGTGAGTGAGGAGGGAGATGGTGTCTGTCAGAGTGAGGAGGGAGATGGTGTCTGTCAGTGAGTGAGGAGGGAGATGGTGTCCGTCAGTGAGTGAGGAGGGAGATGGTGTCTGTCAGTGAGTGAGGAGGGAGACGGTGTCTGTCAGTGAGTGAGGAGGGAGATGGTGTCTGTCAGTGAGTGAGGAGGGAGATGGTGTCCGTCAGTGAGTGAGGAGGGAGACGGTGTCTGTCAGTGAGTGAGGAGGGAGATGGTGTCTGTCAGAGATGAGGAGGGAGATGGTGTCCGTCAGTGAGTGAGGAGGGAGACGGTGTCTGTCAGTGAGTGAGGAGGGAGACGGTGTCTGTCAGAGTGAGGAGGGAGACGGTGTCTGTCAGTGAGTGAGGAGGGAGATGGTGTCTGTCAGAGTGAGGAGGGAGATGGTGTCTGTCAGTGAGTGAGGAGGGAGATGGTGTCTGTCAGTGAGTGAGGAGGGAGATGGTGACTGTCAGAGATGAGGAGGGAGACGGTGTCTGTCAGTGTGAGGAGGGAGACGGTGTCTGTCAGTGAGTGAGGAGGGAGATGGTGTCTGTCAGAGTGAGGAGGGAGATCGTGTCTGTCAGTGAGTGAGGAGGGAGATGGTGTCTGTCAGAGTGAGGAGGGAGATCGTGTCTGTCAGTGAGTGAGGAGGGAGATGGTGTCTGTCAGAGTGAGGAGGGAGATGGTGTCTGTCAGTGAGTGAGGAGGGAGATGGTGTCCGTCAGTGAGTGAGGAGGGAGATGGTGTCTGTCAGTGAGTGAGGAGGGAGATGGTGTCCGTCAGTGAGTGAGGAGGGAGATGGTGTCCGTCAGTGAGTGAGGAGGGAGATGGTGTCCGTCAGTGAGTGAGGAGGGAGATGGTGTCTGTCAGTGACTGAGGAGGGAGATGGTGTCTGTCAGAGTGAGGAGGGAGATGGTGTCTGTCAGAGTGAGGAGGGAGATGGTGTCCGTCAGTGAGTGAGGAGGGAGATGGTGTCCGTCAGTGAGTGAGGAGGGAGATGGTGTCTGTCAGAATGAGGAGGGAGATGGTGTCTGTCAGAGAGTGAGGGGGGAGATGGTGTCTGTCAGAGTGAGGAGGGAGATGGTGTCTGTCAGTGAGTGAGGAGGGAGATGGTGCCCGTCAGTGAGTGAGGAGGGAGATGGTGTCTGTCAGAGTGAGGAGGGAGATGGTGTCTGTCAGAGTGAGGAGGGAGATGGTGTCTGTCAGTGAGTGAGGAGGGAGATGGTGTCTGTCAGAGTGAGGAGGGAGATGGTGTCTGTCAGAGTGAGGAGGGAGATGGTGTCTGTCAGTGAGTGAGGGGGGAGATGGTATCTGTCAGTGAGTGAGGAGGGAGATGGTGTCCGTCAGTGAGTGAGGAGGGAGATGGTATCTGTCAGTGAGTGAGGAGGGAGATGGTGTCTGTCAGTGAGTGAGGGGGGAGATGGTATCTGTCAGTGAGTGAGGAGGGAGATGGTGTCCGTTAGTGAGTGAGGAGGGAGATGGTGTCCGTCAGTGAGTGAGGAGGGAGATGGTGTCTGTCACTGAGTGAGGAGGGAGATGGTGTCCGTCAGTGAATGAGGAGGGAGCTGGTGTCCGTCAGAATGAGGAGGGAGATGGTGTCTGTCAGAGTGAGGAGGGAGATGGTGTCTGTCAGTGAGTGAGGAGGGAGATGGTGTCCGTCAGTGAGTGAGGAGGGAGATGGTGTCCGTCAGTGAATGAGGAGGGAGATGGTGTCTGACAGTGAGTGAGGAGGGAGATGGTGTCTGACAGTGAGTGAGGAGGGAGATGGTGTCCGTCAGTGAATGAGGAGGGAGATGGTGTCTGACAGTGAGTGAGGAGGGAGATGGTGTCTGTCAGAGATGAGGAGGGAGATGGTGTCCGTCAGTGAGTGAGGAGGGAGATGGTGTCCGTCAGTGAATGAGGAGGGAGATGGTGTCTGTCAGTGAGTGAGGAGGGAGATGGTGTCCGTCAGTGAGTGAGGAGGAAGATGGTGTCTGACAGTGAGTGAGGAGGGAGATGGTGTCTGTCAGTGAGTGAGGAGGGAGATGGTGCCCGTCAGTGAGTGAGGAGGGAGATGGTGTCTGTCAGAGTGAGGAGGGAGATGGTGTCCGTCAGTGAATGAGGAGGGAGATGGTGTCTGTCAGAGTGAGGAGGGAGATGGTGTCTGTCAGTGAGTGAGGAGGGAGATGGTGTCCGTCAGTGAGTGAGGAGGGAGACGGTGTCTGTCAGAGTGAGGAGGGAGACGGTGTCTGTCAGTGAGTGAGGAGGGAGATGGTGTCTGTCAGAGTGAGGAGGGAGATGGTGTCTGTCAGTGAGTGAGCAGGGAGATGGTGTCTGTCAGAGTGAAGAGGGAGCTGGTGTCCGTCAGTGAGTGAGGAGGGAGATGGTGTCTGTCAGTGAGTGAGGAGGGAGATGGTGTCTGTCAGAGTGAGGAGGGAGATGGTGTCCGTCAGTGAGTGAGGAGGGAGATGGTGTCTGTCAGTGAGTGAGGAGGGAGATGGTGTCTGTCTGAGTGAGGAGGGAGATGGTGTCTGTCAGTGAGTGAGGAGGGAGATGGTGTCCATCAGTGAGTGAGGAGGGAGATGGTGTCTGTCAGTGTGAGGAGGGAGACGGTGTCTGTCAGTGAGTGAGGAGGGAGATGGTGTCTGTCAGAGTGAGGAGGGAGATCGTGTCTGTCAGAGTGAGGAGGGAGATGGTGTCTGTCAGAGTGAGGAGGGAGATGGTGTCTGTCAGAGTGAGGAGGGAGATGGTGTCCGTCAGTGACTGAGGAGGGAGATGGTGTCTGTCAGTGAGTGAGGAGGGAGATGGTGTCTGTCAGTGAGTGAGGAGGGAGCTGGTGTCTGTCAGAGTGAGGAGGGAGATGGTGTCCGTCAGTGAGTGAGGAGGGAGATGGTGTCTGTCAGTGAGTGAGGAGGGAGATGGTGTCTGTCAGAGTGAGGAGGGAGATGGTGTCTGTCAGAGTGAGGAGGGAGATGGTGTCTGTCAGTGAGTGAGGAGGGAGATGGTGTCTGTCAGTGAGTGAGGAGGGAGATGGTGACTGTCAGAGATGAGGAGGGAGATGGTGTCTGTCAGTGAGTGAGGAGGGAGATGGTGTCCGTCAGTGAGTGAGGAGGGAGACGGTGTCTGTCAGTGTGAGGAGGGAGACGGTGTCTGTCAGTGAGTGAGGAGGGAGATGGTGTCTGTCAGAGTGAGGAGGGAGATCGTGTCTGTCAGTGAGTGAGGAGGGAGATGGTGTCTGTCAGAGTGAGGAGGGAGATGGTGTCTGTCAGAGTGAGGAGGGAGATGGTGTCTGTCAGAGTGAGGAGGGAGATGGTGTCCGTCAGTGAGTGAGGAGGGAGATGGTGTCTGTCAGTGAGAGAGGAGGGAGATGGTGTCTGTCAGAGTGAGGAGGGAGATGGTGTCTGTCAGTGAGTGAGGAGGGAGATGGTGTCCGTCAGTGAGTGAGGAGGGAGATGGTGTCTGTCAGAGTGAGGAGGGAGATGGTGTCTGTCAGTGAGTGAGGAGGGAGATGGTGTCTGTCAGTGAGTGAGGAGGGAGATGGTGTCTGTCAGAGTGAGGAGGGAGATGGTGTCCATCAGTGAGTGAGGAGGGAGATGGTGTCCGTCAGTGAGTGAGGAGGGAGATGGTGTCTGTTAGTGAGTGAGGAGGGAGATGGTGTCTGTCAGTGAGTGAGGAGGGAGATGGTGTCTGTCAGTGAGTGAGGAGGGAGATGGTGTCCGTCAGTGAGTGAGGAGGGAGATGGTGTCCATTAGTGAGTGAGGAGGGAGATGGTGTCTGTCAGTGAGTGAGGAGGGAGATGGTGTCTGTCAGTGAGTGAGGAGGGAGATGGTGTACGTCAGTGAGTGAGGAGGGAGATGGTGTCTGTCAGTGAGTGAGGAGGGAGATGGTGTCCGTCAGTGAGTGAGGAGGGAGATGGTGTCTGTCAGAGTGAGGAGGGAGATGGTGTCTGTCAGAGTGAGGAGGGAGATGGTGTCCATCAGTGAGTGAGGAGGGAGATGGTGTCCATCAGTGAGTGAGGAGGGAGATGGTGTCTGTCAGAATGAGCAGGGAGATGGTGTCTGTCAGAGTGAAGAGGGAGCTGGTGTCTGTCAGAGTGAGGAGGGAGATGGTGTCCGTCAGTGAGTGAGGAGGGAGATGGTGTCTGTCAGTGAGTGAGGAGGGAGATGGTGTCTGTCAGTGAGTGAGGAGGGAGATGGTGTCCGTCAGTGAGTGAGGAGGGAGATGGTGTCTGTCAGTGAGTGAGGAGGGAGATGGTCTCCGTCAGTGAGTGAGGAGGGAGATGGTGTCCGTCAGTGAGTGAGGAGGGAGATAGTGTCTGTCAGTGAGTGAGGAGGGAGATGGTGTCTGTCAGAGTGAGGAGGGAGATGGTGTCCGTCAGTGAGTGAGGAGGGAGATAGTGTCTGTCAGTGAGTGAGGAGGGAGATGGTGTCTGTCAGTGAGTGAGGAGGGAGATGGTGTCTGTTAGTGAGTGAGGAGGGAGATGGTGTCCGTCAGTGAGTGAGGAGGGAGATGGTGTCTGTCAGTGAGTGAGGAGGGAGATGGTGTCTGTCAGTGAGTGAGGAGGGAGATGGTGTCTGTCAGTGAGTGAGGAGGGAGATGGTGTCCGTCAGTGAGTGAGGAGGGAGATGGTGTCCGTCAGTGAGTGAGGAGGGAGATGGTGTCTGTTAGTGAGTGAGGAGGGAGATGGTGTCCATCAGTGAGTGAGGAGGGAGATGGTGTCTGTCAGTGAGTGAGGAGGGAGATGGTGTCTGTTAGTGAGTGAGGAGGGAGATGGTGTCCGTCAGTGAGTGAGGAGGGAGATGGTGTCTGTCAGTGAGTGAGGAGGGAGATGGTGTCTGTCAGTGAGTGAGGAGGGAGATGGTGTCCGTCAGTGAGTGAGGAGGGAGATGGTGTCTGTTAGTGAGTGAGGAGGGAGATGGTGTCCGTCAGTGAGTGAGGAATGAGACGGTGTCCGTCAGTGAGTGAGGAGGGAGACGGTGTCCGTCAGTGAGTGAGGAGGGAGATGGTGTCTGTCAGAGTGAAGAGGGAGCTGGTGTCCGTCAGTGAGTGAGGAGGGAGATGGTGTCTGTCAGTGAGTGAGGAGGGAGATGGTGTCCGTCAGTGAGTGAGGAGGGAGATGGTGTCTGTCAGTGAGTGAGGGGGGAGATGGTGTCCGTCAGTGAATGAGGAGGGAGATGGTGTCTGTCAGTGAGTGAGGAGGGAGATGGTGTCTGTCAGAGTGAGGAGGGAGACGGTGTCTGTCAGTGACTGAGGAGGGAGATGGTGTCTGTCAGAGTGAGGAGGGAGATGGTGTCCGTCAGTGAGTGAGGAGGGAGATGGTGTCTGTCAGTGAGAGAGGAGGGAGATGGTGTCTGTCAGTGAGTGAGGGGGGAGATGGTGTCCGTCAGTGAATGAGGAGGGAGATGGTGTCTGTCAGTGAGTGAGGAGGGAGATGGTGTCTGTCAGAGTGAGGAGGGAGACGGTGTCTGTCAGTGACTGAGGAGGGAGATGGTGTCTGTCAGAGTGAGGAGGGAGATGGTGTCCGTCAGTGAGTGAGGAGGGAGATGGTGTCTGTCAGTGAGAGAGGAGGGAGATGGTGTCTGTCAGAGTGAGGAGGGAGATGGTGTCTGTCAGTGAGTGAGGAGGGAGATGGTGTCCGTCAGTGAGTGAGGAGGGAGATGGTGTCTGTCAGAGTGAGGAGGGAGATGGTGTCTGTCAGTGAGTGAGGAGGGAGATGGTGTCTGTCAGTGAGTGAGGAGGGAGATGGTGTCTGTCAGAGTGAGGAGGGAGATGGTGTCTGTCAGAGTGAGGAGGGAGATGGTGTCTGTCAGTGAGTGAGGAGGGAGATGGTGTCCGTCAGTGAGTGAGGAGGGAGATGGTGTCTGTCAGAGTGAGGAGGGAGATGGTGTCTGCCAGTGAGTGAGGAGGGAGATGGTGTCTGTCAGAGTGAGGAGGGAGATGGTGTCTGTCAGAGTGTGGAGGGAGATGGTGTCTGTCAGAGTGAAGAGGGAGATGGTGTCTGTCAGAGTGAGGAGGGAGATGGTGTCTGTCAGTGAGTGAGGAGGGAGATGGTGTCTGTCAGAGTGAGGAGGGAGATGGTGTCTGTCAGTGAGTGAGGAGGGAGATGGTGTCTGTCAGTGAGTGAGGAGGGAGATGGTGTCCGTCAGTGAGTGAGGAGGGAGATGGTGTCCGTCAGTGAGTGAGGAGGGAGATGGTGTCTGTCAGTGAGTGAGGAGGGAGACGGTGTCCGTCAGTGAGTGAGGAGGGAGATGGTGTCTGTCAGAGTGAGGAGGGAGATGGTGTCCGTCAGTGAGTGAGGAGGGAGATGGTGTCCGTCAGTGAGTGAGGAGGGAGATGGTGTCTGTTAGTGAGTGAGGAGGGAGATGGTGTCTGTCAGTGAGTGAGGAGGGAGATGGTGTCTGTCAGTGAGTGAGGAGGGAGATGGTGTACGTCAGTGAGTGAGGAGGGAGATGGTCTCCGTCAGTGAGTGAGGAGGGAGATGGTGTCCGTCAGTGAGTGAGGAGGGAGATGGTGTCTGTCAGTGAGTGAGGAGGGAGATGGTGTCCGTCAGTGAGTGAGGAGGGAGATGGTGTCTGTCAGTGAGTGAGGAGGGAGACGGTGTCTGTCAGTGAGTGAGGAGGGAGATGGTGTCTGTCAGTGAGTGAGGAGGGAGATGGTGTCCGTCAGTGAGTGAGGAGGGAGACGGTGTCTGTCAGTGAGTGAGGAGGGAGATGGTGTCTGTCAGTGAGTGAGGAGGGAGATGGTGTCCGTCAGTGAGTGAGGAGGGAGACGGTGTCTGTCAGAGTGAGGAGGGAGACGGTGTCTGTCAGTGAGTGAGGAGGGAGATGGTGTCTGTCAGAGTGAGGAGGGAGATGGTGTCTGTCAGTGAGTGAGGAGGGAGATGGTGTCTGTCAGTGAGTGAGGAGGGAGATGGAGACTGTCAGAGATGAGGAGGGAGATGGTGTCTGTCAGTGAGTGAGGAGGGAGATGGTGTACGTCAGTGAGTGAGGAGGGAGATGGTGTCCGTCAGTGAGTGAGGAGGGAGATGGTGTCTGTCAGTGAGTGAGGAGGGAGATGGTGTCCGTCAGTGAGTGAGGAGGGAGATGGTGTCTGTCAGTGAGTGAGGAGGGAGATGGAGACTGTCAGAGATGAGGAGGGAGATGGTGTCTGTCAGTGAGTGAGGGGGGAGATGGTATCTGTCAGTGAGTGAGGAGGGAGATGGTGTCCGTCAGTGAGTGAGGAGGGAGACGGTGTCTGTCAGTGAGTGAGGAGGGAGATGGTGTCTGTCAGTGAGTGAGGAGGGAGATGGTGTCCGTCAGTGAGTGAGGAGGGAGACGGTGTCTGTCAGAGTGAGGAGGGAGACGGTGTCTGTCAGTGAGTGAGGAGGGAGATGGTGTCTGTCAGAGTGAGGAGGGAGATGGTGTCTGTCAGTGAGTGAGGAGGGAGATGGTGTCTGTCAGTGAGTGAGGAGGGAGATGGAGACTGTCAGAGATGAGGAGGGAGATGGTGTCTGTCAGTGAGTGAGGAGGGAGATGGTGTCCGTCAGTGAGTGAGGAGGGAGACGGTGTCTGTCAGTGTGAGGAGGGAGACGGTGTCTGTCAGAGTGAGGAGGGAGATGGTGTCTGTCAGAGTGAGGAGGGAGATGGTGTCTGTCAGTGAGTGAGGAGGGAGATGGTGTCTGTCAGTGAGTGAGGAGGGAGATGGTGTCTGTCAGAGTGAGGAGGGAGATGGTGTCTGTCAGTGAGTGAGGAGGGAGATGGTGTCTGTCAGTGAGTGAGGAGGGAGATGGTGTCTGTCAGAGTGAGGAGGGAGATGGTGTCTGTCAGTGAGTGAGGAGGGAGATGGTGTCTGTCAGTGAGTGAGGAGGGAGATGGTGTCTGTTAGTGAGTGAGGAGGGAGATGGTGTCCGTCAGTGAGTGAGGAGGGAGATGGTGTCCGTCAGTGAGTGAGGAGGGAGATGGTGTCCGTCAGTGACTGAGGAGGGAGATGGTGTCTGTCAGAGTGAGGAGGGAGATGGTGTCTGTCAGTGAGTGAGGAGGGAGATGGTGTCTGTCAGTGAGTGAGGAGGGAGATGGTGTCCGTCAGTGAGTGAGGAGGGAGATGGTGTCCGTCAGTGAGTGAGGAGGGAGATGGTGTCTGTCAGAGTGAGGAGGGAGATGGTGCCCGTCAGTGAGTGAGGAGGGAGATGGTGTCTGTCAGAATGAGGAGGGAGATGGTGTCTGTCAGTGTGAGGAGGGAGACGGTGTCTGTCAGTGAGTGAGGAGGGAGATGGTGTCTGTCAGAGTGAGGAGGGAGATCGTGTCTGTCAGTGAGTGAGGAGGGAGATGGTGTCTGTCAGTGAGTGAGGAGGGAGATGGTGCCCGTCAGTGAGTGAGGAGGGAGATGGTGTCTGTCAGAGTGAGGAGGGAGATGGTGTCTGTTAGTGAGTGAGGAGGGAGATGGTGTCTGTCACTGAGTGAGGAGGGAGATGGTGTCTGTCAGAGTGAGGAGGGAGATGGTGTCCGTCAGTGAGTGAGGAGGGAGATGGTGTCTGTCAGAGTGAGGAGGGAGATGGTGTCTGTCAGTGACTGAGGAGGGAGATGGTGTCTGTCAGAGTGAGGAGGGAGATGGTGTCTGTCAGAGTGAGGAGGGAGATGGTGTCCGTCAGTGAGTGAGGAGGGAGATGGTGTCCGTCAGTGAGTGAGGAGGGAGATGGTGTCTGTCAGAATGAGGAGGGAGATGGTGTCTGTCAGAGAGTGAGGGGGGAGATGGTGTCTGTCAGAGTGAGGAGGGAGATGGTGTCTGTCAGTGAGTTAGGAGGGAGATGGTGTCCGTCAGTGAGTGAGGAGGGAGATGGTGTCTGTCAGTGAGTGAGGAGGGAGATGGTGTCTGTCAGAGTGAGGAGGGAGATGGTGTCTGTCAGAGTGAGGAGGGAGATGGTGTCCGTCAGTGAGTGAGGAGGGAGATGGTGTCTGTCAGTGAGTGAGGAGGGAGATGGTGCCCGTCAGTGAGTGAGGAGGGAGATGGTGTCTGTCAGAGTGAGGAGGGAGATGGTGTCTGTCAGAGTGAGGAGGGAGATGGTGTCCGTCAGTGAGTGAGGAGGGAGATGGTGTCTGTCAGAGTGAGGAGGGAGAAGGTGTCCGTCAGTGAATGAGGAGGGAGATGGTGTCTGTCAGTGAGTGAGGAGGGAGACGGTGTCTGTCAGAGTGAGGAGGGAGATGGTGTCTGTCAGAGTGAGGAGGGAGATGGTGTCCGTCAGTGAGTGAGGAGGGAGATGGTGTCTGTCAGTGAGTGAGGAGGGAGATGGTGTCTGTCAGAGTGAGGAGGGAGATGGTGTCTGTCAGTGAGTGAGGAGGGAGATGGTGTCTGTCAGAGTGAGGAGGGAGATGGTGTCCGTCAGTGAGTGAGGAGGGAGATGGTGTCTGTCAGTGAGTGAGGAGGGAGATGGTGCCCGTCAGTGAGTGAGGAGGGAGATGGTGTCTGTCAGAGTGAGGAGGGAGATGGTGTCTGTCAGAGTGAGGAGGGAGATGGTGTCCGTCAGTGAGTGAGGAGGGAGATGGTGTCCGTCAGTGAGTGAGGAGAGAGATGGTGTCTGTCAGTGAGTGAGGGGGGAGATGGTATCTGTCAGTGAGTGAGGAGGGAGATGGTGTCCGTCAGTGAGTGAGGAGGGAGATGGTATCTGTCAGTGAGTGAGGAGGGAGATGGTGTCTGTCAGTGATTGAGGGGGGAGATGGTATCTGTCAGTGAGTGAGGAGGGAGATGGTGTCCGTCAGTGAGTGAGGAGGGAGATGGTGTCCGTCAGTGAGTGAGGAGGGAGATGGTGTCTGTCACTGAGTGAGGAGGGAGATGGTGTCCGTCAGTGAATGAGGAGGGAGCTGGTGTCCGTCAGAATGAGGAGGGAGATGGTGTCTGTCAGAGTGAGGAGGGAGATGGTGTCTGTCAGTGAGTGAGGAGGGAGATGGTGTCCGTCAGTGAGTGAGGAGGGAGATGGTGTCCGTCAGTGAATGAGGAGGGAGATGGTGTCTGACAGTGAGTGAGGAGGGAGATGGTGTCTGACAGTGAGTGAGGAGGGAGATGGTGTCTGTCAGTGAGTGAGGAGGGAGATGGTGTCTGTCAGAGTGAGGAGGGAGATGGTGTCTGTTAGTGAGTGAGGAGGGAGATGGTGTCTGTCAGTGACTGAGGAGGGAGATGGTGTCCGTCAGTGAGTGAGGAGGGAGATGGTGTCCGTCAGTGAATGAGGAGGGAGATGGTGTCCGTCAGTGAGTGAGGAGGGAGATGGTGTCCGTCAGTGAGTGAGGAGGAAGATGGTGTCTGACAGTGAGTGAGGAGGGAGATGGTGTCTGTCAGTGAGTGAGGAGGGAGATGGTGTCCATCAGTGAGTGAGGAGGGAGATGGTGTCTGTCAGAGTGAGGAGGGAGATGGTGTCTGACAGTGAGTGAGGAGGGAGATGGTGTCTGACAGTGAGTGAGGAGGGAGATGGTGTCCGTCAGTGAGTGAGGAGGGAGATGGTGTCCGTCAGTGAGTGAGGAGGGAGATGGTGTCTGTCAGAGTGAGGAGGGAGATGGTGTCTGACAGTGAGTGAGGAGGGAGATGGTGTCTGTCAGAGTGAGGAGGGAGATGGTGTCTGACAGTGAATGAGGAGGGAGATGGTGTCTGTCAGTGAGTGAGGAGGGAGATGGTGTCTGTCAGAGTGAGGAGGGAGATGGTGTCTGTCAGAGTGAGGAGGGAGATGGTGTCCATCAGTGAGTGAGGAGGGAGATGGTGTCTGTCAGAGTGAGGAGGGAGATGGTGTCTGTCAGTGAGTGAGGAGGGAGATGGTGTCTGTCAGAGTGAGGAGGGAGATGGTGTCTGTCAGTGAGTGAGGAGGGAGATGGTGTCCGTCAGTGAGTGAGGAGGGAGATGGTGTCTGTCAGTGAGTGAGGAGGGAGATGGTGTCTGACAGTGAATGAGGAGGGAGATGGTGTCTGTCAGTGAGTGAGGAGGGAGATGGTGTCTGTCAGTGAGTGAGGAGGGAGATGGTGTCCGTCAGTGAGTGAGGAGGGAGCTCGTGTCTGTCAGTGAGTGAGGAGGGAGATGGTGTCTGTCAGAGTGAGGAGGGAGATGGTGTCCATCAGTGAGTGAGGAGGGAGATGGTGTCTGTCAGTGAGTGAGGAGGGAGATGGTGTCTGTCAGTGAGTGAGGAGGGAGATGGTGTCTGTCAGTGAGTGAGGAGGGTGATGGTGTCTGTCAGAGTGAGGAGGGAGATGGTGTCCATCAGTGAGTGAGGAGGGAGATGGTGTCTGTCAGTGAGTGAGGAGGGAGATGGTGTCTGTCAGTGAGTGAGGAGGGTGATGGTGTCTGTCAGTGAGTGAGGAGGGAGATGGTGTCTGTCAGTGAGTGAGGAGGGAGATGGTGTCTGTCAGTGAGTGAGGAGGGTGATGGTGTCTGTCAGTGAGTGAGGAGGGAGATGGTGTCTGTCAGTGAGTGAGGAGGGAGATGGTGTCTGTCAGAGTGAGGAGGGAGATGGTGTCCGTCAGTGAGTGAGGAGGGAGATGGTGTCTGTCAGTGAGTGAGGAGGGAGATGGTGTCTGTCAGTTAGTGAGGAGGGAGATGGTGTCTGTCAGTGAGTGAGGAGGGAGATGGTGTCCGTCAGTGAGTGAGGAGGGAGATGGTGTCCGTCAGTGAGTGAGGAGGGAAATGGTGTCCATCAGTGAGTGAGGAGGGAGATGGTGTCTGTCAGTGAGTGAGGAGGGAGATGGTGTCCGTCAGTGAGTGAGGAGGGAGATGGTGTCTGTCAGTGAGTGAGGAGGGAGATGGTGTCTGTCAGAGTGAGGAGGGAGATGGTGTCTGACAGTGAGTGAGGAGGGAGATGGTGTCCATCAGTGAGTGAGGAGGGAGATGGTGTCCGTCAGTGAGTGAGGAGGGAGATGGTGTCTGTCAGAGTGAGGAGGGAGATGGTGTCTGACAGTGAGTGAGGAGGGAGATGGTGTCCATCAGTGAGTGAGGAGGGAGATGGTGTCTGTCAGTGAGTGAGGAGGGAGATGGTGTCTGTCAGAGTGAGGAGGGAGACGGTGTCCGTCAGTGAATGAGGAGGGAGATGGTGTCTGTCAGAGTGAGGAGGGAGATGGTGTCTGTCAGTGAGTGAGGAGGGAGATGGTGTCTGTTAGTGAGTGAGGAGGGAGATGGTGTCTGTCAGAGTGAGGAGGGAGATGGTGTCTGTCAGTGAGTGAGGAGGGAGATGGTGTCCGTCAGTGAGTGAGGAGGGAGACGGTGTCTGTCAGTGAGTGAGGAGGGAGATGGTGTCTGTCAGTGAGTGAGGAGGGAGATGGTGTCCATCAGTGAGTGAGGAGGGAGATGGTGTCCGTCAGTGAGTGAGGAGGGAGATGGTGTCTGTCAGTGAGTGAGGAGGGAGATGGTGTCTGTCAGTGAGTGAGGAGGGAGATGGTGTCTGTCAGAGTGAGGAGGGAGATGGTGTCCGTCAGTGAGTGAGGAGGGAGATGGTGTCTGTCAGTGAGTGAGGAGGGAGATGGTGTCTGTCAGTGAGTGAGGAGGGAGATGGTGTCTGTCAGTGAGTGAGGAGGGAGATGGTGTCCGTCAGTGAGTGAGGAGGGAGATGGTGTCCGTCAGTGAGTGAGGAGGGAGATGGTGTCTGTCAGTGAGTGAGGAGGGAGATGGTGTCTGTCAGAGTGAGGAGGGAGATGGTGTCCGTCAGTGAGTGAGGAGGGAGATGGTGTCCGTCAGTGAGTGAGGAGGGAGATGGTGTCTGTCAGTGAGTGAGGAGGGAGATGGTGTCTGTCAGTGAGTGAGGAGGGAGATGGTGCCTGTCAGTGAGTGAGGAGGGAGATGGTGTCCGTCAGTGAGTGAGGAGGGAGATGGTGTCCGTCAGTGAGTGAGGAGGGAGATGGTGTCTGTCAGAGTGAGGAGGGAGATGGTGTCTGTCAGTGAGTGAGGAGGGAGATGGTGTCTGTCAGAGTGAGGAGGGAGATGGTGTCCGTCAGTGAGTGAGGAGGGAGATGGTGTCCGTCAGTGACTGAGGAGGGAGATGGTGTCTGTCAGTGAGTGAGGAGGGAGCTGGTGTCCGTCAGTGAGTGAGGAGGGAGATGGTGTCCATCAGTGAGTGAGGAGGGAGATGGTGTCTGTCAGTGAGTGAGGAGGGAGATGGTGTCTGTCAGTGAGTGAGGAGGGAGATGGTGTCTGTCAGTGAGTGAGGAGGGAGATGGTGTCCGTCAGTGAGTGAGGAGGGAGATGGTGTCCGTCAGTGAGTGAGGAGGGAGATGGTGCCCGTCAGTGAGTGAGGAGGGAGATGGTGCCTGTCAGAGTGAGGAGGGAGATGGTGTCCATCAGAGTGAGGAGGGAGATGGTGTCCGTCAGTGAGTGAGGAGGGAGATGGTGTCCGTCAGTGAGTGAGGAGGGAGATGGTGTCTGTCAGTGAGTGAGGAGGGAGACGGTGTCCGTCAGTGAGTGAGGAGGGAGATGGTGCCCGTCAGTGAGTGAGGAGGGAGATGGTGCCTGTCAGAGTGAGGAGGGAGATGGTGTCCATCAGAGTGAGGAGGGAGATGGTGTCCGTCAGTGAGTGAGGAGGGAGATGGTGTCCGTCAGTGAGTGAGGAGGGAGATGGTGTCCGTCAGTGAGTGAGGAGGGAGATGGTGCCCGTCAGTGAGTGAGGAGGGAGATGGTGCCTGTCAGAGTGAGGAGGGAGATGGTGTCCATCAGAGTGAGGAGGGAGATGGTGTCCGTCAGTGAGTGAGGAGGGAGATGGTGTCCGTCAGTGAGTGAGGAGGGAGATGGTGTCTGTCAGTGAGTGAGGAGGGAGATGGTGCCCGTCAGTGAGTGAGGAGGGAGATGGTGCCTGTCAGAGTGAGGAGGGAGATGGTGTCCATCAGAGTGAGGAGGGAGACGGTGTCCGTCAGTGAGTGAGGAGGGAGATGGTGCCCGTCAGTGAGTGAGGAGGGAGATGGTGCCTGTCAGAGTGAGGAGGGAGATGGTGTCCATCAGAGTGAGGAGGGAGATGGTGTCCGTCAGTGAGTGAGGAGGGAGATGGTGTCCGTCAGTGAGTGAGGAGGGAGATGGTGTCTGTCAGTGAGTGAGGAGGGAGATGGTGTCTGTCAGTGAGTGAGGAGGGAGATGGTGTCTGTCAGAGTGAGGAGGGAGATTGTGTCTGTCAGTGAGTGAGGAGGGAGACGGTGTCCGTCAGTGAGTGAGGAGGGAGATGGTGTCTGTCAGAGTGAGGAGGGAGCTCGTGTCCGTCAGTGAGTGAGCAGAGAGATGGTGTCTGTCAGAGTGAGGAGGGAGCTCGTGTCCGTCAGTGAGTGAGGAGGGAGATGGTGTCTGTCAGTGAGTGAGGAGGGAGATGGTGTCCGTCAGTGAGTGAGGAGGGAGACGGTGTCTGTCAGCGTGAGGAGGGAGACGGTGTCTGTCAGCGTGAGGAGGGAGACGGTGTCTGTCAGTGAGTGAGGAGGGAGATGGTGTCTGTCAGTGAGTGAGGAGGGAGATGGTGTCTGTCAGTGAGTGAGGAGGGAGCTGGTGTCCGTCAGTGAGTGAGGAGGGAGATGGTGTCTGTCAGTGAGTGAGGAGGGAGATGGTGTCCATCAGTGAGTGAGGAGGGAGATGGTGTCTGTCAGAGTGAGGAGGGAGATGGTGTCTGTCAGTGAGTGAGGAGGGAGATGGTGTCCGTCAGTGAGTGAGGAGGGAGATGGTGTCCGTCAGTGAGTGAGGAGGGAGATGGTGTCCGTCAGTGAGTGAGGAGGGAGATGGTGTCCGTCAGTGAGTGAGGAGGGAGCTGATGTCTGTCAGAGTGAGGAGGGAGATTGTGTCTGTCAGTGAGTGAGGAGGGAGATGGTGTCTGTTAGTGAGTGAGAAGGGAGATGGTGTCCGTCAGTGAGTGAGGAGGGAGATGGTGTCTGTCAGTGAGTGAGGAGGGAGATGGTGTCCGTCAGTGAGTGAGGAGGGAGATGGTGTCCGTCAGTGAGTGAGGAGGGAGATGGTGTCTGTCAGAGTGAGGAGGGAGATGGTGTCTGTCAGTGAGTGAGGAGGGAGATGGTGTCTGTCAGAGTGAGGAGGGAGATGGTGTCTGTCAGTGAGTGAGGAGGGAGATGGTGTCCGTCAGTGAGTGAGGAGGGAGATGGTGTCCGTCAGTGAGTGAGGAGGGAGATGGTGTCCGTCAGTGAGTGAGGAGGGAGATGGTGTCTGTCAAAGTGGGGAGGGAGATGGTGTCTGTCAGAGTGAGGAGGGAGATGGTGTCCGTCAGTGAGTGAGGAGGGAGATGGTGTCCGTCAGTGAGTGAGGAGGGAGATGGTGTCTGTCAGTGAGAGAGGAGGGAGATGGTGTCTGTCAGAGTGAGGAGGGAGATGGTGTCTGTCAGTGAGTGAGGAGGGAGATGGTGTCCGTCAGTGAGTGAGGAGGGAGATGGTGTCTGTCAGAGTGAGGAGGGAGATGGTGTCTGTCAGTGAGTGAGGAGGGAGATGGTGTCTGTCAGTGAGTGAGGAGGGAGATGGTGTCTGTCAGAGTGAGGAGGGAGATGGTGTCCATCAGTGAGTGAGGAGGGAGATGGTGTCCGTCAGTGAGTGAGGAGGGAGATGGTGTCCATTAGTGAGTGAGGAGGGAGATGGTGTCTGTCAGTGAGTGAGGAGGGAGATGGTGTCCGTCAGTGAGTGAGGAGGGAGACGGTGTCTGTCAGAGTGAGGAGGGAGACGGTGTCTGTCAGTGAGTGAGGAGGGAGATGGTGACTGTCAGAGATGAGGAGGGAGATGGTGTCTGTCAGTGAGTGAGGAGGGAGATGGTGTCCGTCAGTGAGTGAGGAGGGAGACGGTGTCTGTCAGTGTGAGGAGGGAGACGGTGTCTGTCAGTGAGTGAGGAGGGAGATGGTGTCTGTCAGAGTGAGGAGGGAGATCGTGTCTGTCAGTGAGTGAGGAGGGAGATGGTGTCTGTCAGTGAGTGAGGAGGGAGATGGTGTCCGTCAGTGAGTGAGGAGGGAGATGGTGTCTGTCAGAGTGAGGAGGGAGATGGTGTCCGTCAGTGAGTGAGGAGGGAGATGGTGTCCGTCAGTGAGTGAGGAGGGAGATGGTGTCTGTCAGAGTGAGGAGGGAGATGGTGTCTGTCAGAGTGAGGAGGGAGATGGTGTCCGTCAGTGACTGAGGAGGGAGATGGTGTCTGTCAGAGTGAGGAGGGAGATGGTGTCTGTCAGAGTGAGGAGGGAGATGGTGTCCGTCAGTGAGTGAGGAGGGAGATGGTGTCTGTCAGAGTGAGGAGGGAGATGGTGTCTGTCAGAGAGTGAGGGGGGAGATGGTGTCTGTCAGAGTGAGGAGGGAGATGGTGTCTGTCAGTGAGTGAGGAGGGAGATGGTGTCCGTCAGTGAGTGAGGAGGGAGATGGTGTCTGTCAGAATGAGGAGGGAGATGGTGTCTGTCAGTGAGTGAGGAGGGAGATGGTGTCTGTCAGAGTGAGGAGGGAGATGGTGTCCGTCAGTGAGTGAGGAGGGAGATGGTGTCCGTCAGTGAGTGAGGAGGGAGATGGTGTCTGTCAGAGTGAGGAGGGAGATGGTGTCTGACAGTGAGTGAGGAGGGAGATGGTGTCTGTCAGAATGAGGAGGGAGATGGTGTCTGTCAGTGAGTGAGGAGGGAGATGGTGTCTGTCAGTGAGTGAGGAGGGAGATGGTGTCTGTCAGAGTGAGGAGGGAGATGGTGTCCGTCAGTGAGTGAGGAGGGAGATGGTGTCTGTCAGTGAGTGAGGAGGGAGATGGTGTCCGTCAGTGAGTGAGGAGGGAGATGGTGTCCGTCAGTGAGTGAGGAGGGAGATGGTGTCTGTCAGAGTGAGGAGGGAGATGGTGTCTGTCAGAGTGAGGAGGGAGATGGTGTCCGTCAGTGAGTGAGGAGGGAGATGGTGTCTGTCAGAATGAGGAGGGAGATGGTGTCTGTCAGAGAGTGAGGGGGGAGATGGTGTCTGTCAGAGTGAGGAGGGAGATGGTGTCTGTCAGTGAGTGAGGAGGGAGATGGTGCCCGTCAGTGAGTGAGGAGGGAGATGGTGTCTGTCAGAGTGAGGAGGGAGATGGTGTCTGTCAGAGTGAGGAGGGAGATGGTGTCCGTCAGTGAGTGAGGAGGGAGATGGTGTCCGTCAGTGAGTGAGGAGGGAGATGGTGTCTGTCAGAGATGAGGAGGGAGATGGTGTCCGTCAGTGAGTGAGGAGGGAGATGGTGTCCGTCAGTGAGTGAGGAGGGAGATGGTGTCTGTCAGTGAGAGAGGAGGGAGATGGTGTCTGTCAGAGTGAGGAGGGAGATGGTGTCTGTCAGTGAGTGAGGAGGGAGATGGTGTCTGTCAGTGAGTGAGGAGGGAGATGGTGTCCGTCAGTGAGTGAGGAGGGAGATGGTGTCTGTCAGAGTGAGGAGGGAGATGGTGTCTGTCAGTGAGTGAGGAGGGAGATGGTGTCTGTCAGTGAGTGAGGAGGGAGATGGTGTCTGTCAGAGTGAGGAGGGAGATGGTGTCTGACAGTGAGTGAGGAGGGAGATGGTGTCCATCAGTGAGTGAGGAGGGAGATGGTGTCCGTCAGTGAGTGAGGAGGGAGATGGTGTCCATTAGTGAGTGAGGAGGGAGATGGTGTCTGTCAGTGAGTGAGGAGGGAGATGGTGTCCGTCAGTGAGTGAGGAGGGAGACGGTGTCTGTCAGAGTGAGGAGGGAGACGGTGTCTGTCAGTGAGTGAGGAGGGAGATGGTGTCTGTCAGAGTGAGGAGGGAGATGGTGTCTGTCAGTGAGTGAGGAGGGAGATGGTGTCTGTCAGTGAGTGAGGAGGGAGATGGTGTCTGTCAGAGTGAGGAGGGAGATGGTGTCCGTCAGTGAGTGAGGAGGGAGATGGTGTCCGTCAGTGAGTGAGGAGGGAGATGGTGTCCGTCAGTGAGTGAGGAGGGAGATGGTGTCTGTCAGAGATGAGGAGGTAGATGGTGTCTGTCAGAGTGAGGAGGGAGATGGTGTCTGTCAGTGAGTGAGGAGGGAGATGGTGTCCGTCAGTGAGTGAGGAGGGAGATGGTGTCTGTCAGAGATGAGGAGGTAGATGGTGTCTGTCAGTGAGTGAGGAGGGAGATGGTGTCTGTCAGTGAGTGAGGAGGGAGATGGTGTCTGACAGTGAGTGAGGAGGGAGATGGTGTCTGTCAGTGAGTGAGGAGGGAGATGGTGTCTGTCAGAGTGAGGAGGGAGATGGTGTCCGTCAGTGAGTGAGGGGGGAGATGGTGTCCGTCAGAATGAGGAGGGAGATGGTGTCTGTCAGTGAGTGAGGAGGGAGACGGTGTCTGTCAGTGAGTGAGGAGGGAGATGGTGTCTGTCAGAGTGAGGAGGGAGATGGTGTCCGTCAGTGAGTGAGGAGGGAGATGGTGTCTGTCAGTGAGTGAGGAGGGAGATGGTGTCCGTCAGTGAATGAGGAGGGAGATGGTGTCTGACAGTGAGTGAGGAGGGAGATGGTGTCTGTCAGAGATGAGGAGGGAGATGGTGTCCGTCAGTGAGTGAGGAGGGAGATGGTGTCCGTCAGTGAATGAGGAGGGAGATGGTGTCTGTCAGTGAGTGAGGAGGGAGATGGTGTCCGTCAGTGAGTGAGGAGGGAGATGGTGTCTGACAGTGAGTGAGGAGGGAGATGGTGTCTGTCAGTGAGTGAGGAGGGAGATGGTGTCCGTCAGTGAGTGAGGAGGGAGATGGTGTCTGTCAGAGTGAGGAGGGAGATGGTGTCCGTCAGTGAATGAGGAGGGAGATGGTGTCTGACAGTGAGTGAGGAGGGAGATGGTGTCTGTCAGAGTGAGGAGGGAGATGGTGTCTGACAGTGAATGAGGAGGGAGATGGTGTCTGTCAGTGAGTGAGGAGGGAGATGGTGTCCGTCAGTGAGTGAGGAGGGAGATGGTGTCCGTCAGTGAGTGAGGAGGGAGATGGTGTCCGTCAGTGAGTGAGGAGGGAGATGGTGTCTGTCAGAGTGAGGAGGGAGATGGTGTCCATCAGTGAGTGAGGAGGGAGATGGTGTCCGTCAGTGAGTGAGGAGGGAGATGGTGTCTGTCAGAGTGAGGAGGGAGATGGTGTCTGTCAGTGAGTGAGGAGGGAGATGGTATCTGTCAGAGTGAGGAGGGAGATGGTGTCTGTCAGTGAGTGAGGAGGGAGATGGTGTCTGTCAGAGTGAGGAGGGAGATGGTGTCTGTCAGTGAGTGAGGAGGGAGATGGTGTCTGTCAGTGAGTGAGGAGGGAGATGGTGTCCGTCAGTGAGTGAGGAGGGAGATGGTGTCTGTCAGTGAGTGAGGAGGGAGATGGTGTCTGTCAGTGAGTGAGGAGGGAGATGGTGTCTGTCAGAGTGAGGAGGGAGATGGTGTCCGTCAGTGAGTGAGGAGGGAGATGGTATCTGTCAGAGTGAGGAGGGAGATGGTGTCTGTCAGTGAATGAGGAGGGATATGGTGTCTGTCAGTGAATGAGGAGGGAGATGGTGTCTGTCAGTGAGTGAGGAGGGAGATGGTGTCTGTCAGTGAATGAGGAGGGAGATGGTGTCTGTCAGTGAGTGAGGAGGGAGATGGTGTCCGTCAGTGAGTGAGGAGGGAGATGGTGTCTGTCAGTGAATGAGGAGGGATATGGTGTCTGTCAGTGAATGAGGAGGGAGATGGTGTCTGTCAGTGAGTGAGGAGGGAGATGGTGTCCGTCAGTGAGTGAGGAGGGAGATGGTGTCTGTCAGAGTGAGGAGGGAGATGGTGTCTGTCAGAGTGAGGAGGGAGATGGTGTCTGTCAGAGAGTGAGGGGGGAGATGGTGTCTGTCAGAGTGAGGAGGGAGATGGTGTCTGTCAGTGAGTGAGGAGGGAGATGGTGTCTGTCAGAGAGTGAGGGGGGAGATGGTGTCTGTCAGAGAGTGAGGGGGGAGATGGTGTCCATTAGTGAGTGAGGAGGGAGATGGTGTCTGACAGTGAGTGAGGAGGGAGATGGTGTCTGTCAGAGAGTGAGGGGGGAGATGGTGTCTGTCAGAGTGAGGAGGGAGATGGTGTCTGTCAGTGAGTTAGGAGGGAGATGGTGCCTGTCAGAGTGAGGAGGGAGATGGTGTCCGTCAGTGAGTGAGGAGGGAGATGGTGTCTGTCAGTGAGTGAGGAGGGAGATGGTGTCTGTCAGAGTGAGGAGGGAGATGGTGTCTGTCAGAGTGAGGAGGGAGATGGTGTCTGTCAGTGAGTGAGGAGGGAGATGGTGTCCGTCAGTGAGTGAGGAGGGAGATGGTGTCTGTCAGAATGAGGAGGGAGATGGTGTCTGTCAGTGAGTGAGGAGGGAGATGGTGTCTGTCAGTGAGTGAGGAGGGAGATGGTGTCCGTCAGTGAGTGAGGAGGGAGATGGTGTCCGTCAGTGAGTGAGGAGGGAGATGGTGTCTGTCAGTGAGTGAGGAGGGAGATGGTGTCCGTCAGTGAGTGAGGAGGGAGATGGTGTCTGTCAGAATGAGGAGGGAGATGGTGTCTGTCAGTGAGTGAGGAGGGAGATGGTGTCTGTCAGTGAGTGAGGAGGGAGATGGTGTCCGTCAGTGAGTGAGGAGGGAGATGGTGTCCGTCAGTGAGTGAGGAGGGAGATGGTGTCTGTCAGTGAGTGAGGAGGGAGACGGTGTCTGTCAGTGAGTGAGGAGGGAGATGGTGTCCGTCAGTGAGTGAGGAGGGAGATGGTGTCTGTCAGAGTGAGGAGGGAGATGGTGTCCGTCAGTGAGTGAGGAGGGAGATGGTGTCTGTCAGAGTGAGGAGGGAGATGGTGTCTGTCAGTGAGTGAGGAGGGAGATGGTGTCTGTCAGAGTGAGGAGGGAGATGGTGTCCGTCAGTGAGTGAGGAGGGAGATGGTGTCTGTCAGAGTGAGGAGGGAGATGGTGTCCGTCAGTGAGTGAGGAGGGAGATGGTGTCCGGTCAGTGAGTGAGGAGGGAGATGGTGTCCGTCAGTGAGTGAGGAGGGAGATGAGTGTCTTCTGTCAGTGAGTGAGGAGGGAGATGGTGTCTGTCAGTGAGTGAGGAGGGAGATGGTGTCTGTCAGTGAGTGAGGAGGGAGATGGTGTCTGTCAGTGAGTGAGGAGGGAGATGGTGTCCGTCAGTGAGTGAGGAGGGAGATGGTGTCTGTCAGTGAGAGAGGAGGGAGATGGTGTCCGTCAGTGAGTGAGGAGGGAGATGGTGTCCGTCAGTGAGTGAGGAGGGAGATGGTGTCCGTCAGTGAGGTGAGGAGGGAGATGGTGTCTGTCAGAGTGAGGAGGGAGATGGTGTCTGTCAGAGTGAGGAGGGAGATGGTGTCCGTCAGTGAGTGAGGAGGAGATGGTGTCCGTCAGTGAGTGAGGAGGGAGATGGTGTCTGTCAGAGTGAGGAGGGAGATGGTGTCCATCAGTGAGTGAGGAGGGAGATGGTGTCTGTCAGAGTGAGGAGGGAGATGGTGTCGTCAGAGTGAGAGGGAGATGGTGTCGTCTGTGAGTGAGGAGGGAGATGGTGTCCGTCAGTGAGTGAGGAGGGAGATGGGTGTCCGTCAGTGAGTGAGGAGGGAGATGGTGTCCGTCAGTGAGTGAGGAGGGAGATGGTGTCTGTCAGTGAGTGAGGAGGGGAGATGGTGTCTGTCAGTGAGTGAGGAGGGAGATGGTGTCCGTCAGTGAGTGAGGAGGGAGATGGTGTCCGTCAGTGAGTAGGGAGATGGTGTCCGTCAGTGAGTGAGGAGGGAGATGGTGTCTGTCAGTGAGTGAGGAGGGAGATGGTGTCTGTCAGTGAGTGAGGAGGGAGATGGTGTCTGTCAGAGTGAGGAGGGAGATGGTGTCTGTCAGAGTGAGGAGGGAGATGGTGTCCGTCAGTGAGTGAGGAGGGAGATGGTGTCTGTCAGAGTGAGGGGGGAGATGGTGTCTGTCAGTGAGTGAGGAGGGAGATGGTGTCCGTCAGTGAGTGAGGAGGGAGATGGTGTCTGTCAGAGTGAGGAGGGAGACGGTGTCTGTCAGTGAGTGAGGAGGGAGATGGTGTCTGTCAGTGAGTGAGGAGGGAGATGGTGTCTGTCAGAGTGAGGAGGGAGATGGTGTCTGTCAGAGTGAGGAGGGAGATGGTGTCCGTCAGTGAGTGAGGAGGGAGATGGTGTCCGTCAGTGAGTGAGGAGGGAGATGGTGTCTGTCAGTGAGTGAGGAGGGAGATGGTGTCCGTCAGTGAGTGAGGAGGGAGATGGTGTCCGTCAGTGAGTGAGGAGGGAGATGGTGCCCGTCAGTGAGTGAGGAGGGAGACGGTGTCTGTTAGTGAGTGAGAAGGGAGATGGTGTCCGTCAGTGAGTGAGGAGGGAGATGGTGTCTGTCAGTGAGTGAGGAGGGAGATGGTGTCTGTCAGAGTGAGGAGGGAGATGGTGTCTGTCAGTGAGTGAGGAGGGAGATGGTGTCCGTCAGTGAGTGAGGAGGGAGATGGTGTCTGTCAGAGTGAGGAGGGAGATGGTGTCTGTCAGTGAGTGAGGAGGGAGATGGTGTCCATCAGTGAGTGAGGAGGGAGATGGTGTCTGTCAGAATGAGGAGGGAGATGGTGTCCGTCAGTAAGTGAGGAGGGAGATGGTGTCTGTCAGTGAGTGAGGAGGGTGATGGTGTCCGTCAGTGAGTGAGGAGGGAGATGGTGTCCGTCAGTGAGTGAGGAGGGAGATTGTGTCTGTCAGTGAGTGAGGAGGGAGACGGTGTCCGTCAGTGAGTGAGGAGGGAGATGGTGTCTGTCAGAGTGAGGAGGGAGCTCGTGTCCGTCAGTGAGTGAGGAGAGAGATGGTGTCTGTCAGAGTGAGGAGGGAGCTCGTGTCCGTCAGTGAGTGAGGAGGGAGATGGTGTCTGTCAGTGAGTGAGGAGGGAGATGGTGTCCGTCAGTGAGTGAGGAGGGAGATGGTGTCTGTCAGCGTGAGGAGGGAGACGGTGTCTGTCAGCGTGAGGAGGGAGACGGTGTCTGTCAGTGAGTGAGGAGGGAGATGGTGTCTGTCAGTGAGTGAGGAGGGAGATGGTGTCTGTCAGTGAGTGAGGAGGGAGCTGGTGTCCGTCAGTGAGTGAGGAGGGAGATGGTGTCTGTCAGTGAGTGAGGAGGGAGATGGTGTCCGTCAGTGAGTGAGGTGGGAGATGGTGTCTGTCTGAGTGAGGAGGGAGATGGTGTCTGTCAGTGAGTGAGGAGGGAGATGGTGTCCATCAGTGAGTGAGGAGGGAGATGGTGTCTGTCAGAGTGAGGAGGGAGATGGTGTCTGTCAGTGAGTGAGGAGGGAGATGGTGTCCGTCAGTGAGTGAGGAGGGAGATGGTGTCCGTCAGTGAGTGAGGAGGGAGCTGATGTCTGTCAGAGTGAGGAGGGAGATTGTGTCTGTCAGTGAGTGAGGAGGGAGATGGTGTCTGTTAGTGAGTGAGGAGGGAGATGGTGTCTGTCAGAGTGAGGAACTGGAGATGGTGTCTGTCAGAGTGAGGAGGGAGATGGTGTCTGTCAGAGTGAGGAGGGAGATGGTGTCCGTCAGTGAGTGAGGAGGGAGATGGTGTCTGTTAGTGAGTGAGGAGGGAGATGGTGTCCGTCAGTGAGTGAGGAGGGAGATGGTGTCTGTCAGTGAGTGAGGAGGGAGATGGTGT